>NW_004524718.1:8014861-8036791 GCF_000260255.1 Octodon degus
CAAACCCCGATTGGACGATGTAAAGGTATATAAGTGACGCCCCGCGTTGTGGGGGGGCGGACGGGAAAAAGGAGACGGAGAGAGAAGCAGTACTCTCTCGGGGTGCATCCCTCAAGAGAACGATTAAAGCCTTTCTACCGCACGCATCTGTTGAGTGCTTTCCTGCTGGACGGGAGGGCGCCCGACATCCTCTCCTGGCTTTCTGTGCAGATTCCTTGGCTTTCAGCACCCACTTTTGACCTGCCAGTTGGCTGGCACAAGCTCTTTAGCTTTTAGTGCCTGATGCTTCGACTTCCCAGAGCATTCCATTCAGTCTTCATGGAGGGTCCTTCAGCCTCCCAACACAAACTCCTAGGGAACCTTGCTGTGAGCTCCTGGACACTGGCTGAACCCTTTGAATCTCTAATGTGCAGACAGATGTTTTTGCACTTTTCTACCATTGACTCTGTGGGCAGCCATTGTAGGCCAATGTTGTAAACTTCTGCACCCTGCATTAAACCTGACTCAGAGCATGTGTGGTCTGTGAGGTGCCTTGCCGCTGCCCTGGGAGCGCCTGTATCACTAACACACTCCTTTTTAAAGCTATAGGTGCCTGGTATTTTATAATAGCGAAAGCTGACACCAATGCTCTGGACTTATGTGTTTTTTACTTTGATTCTAAAAGGAAAAAGAGATTAAAAAATCTCACGTGAGTAGTCAACATAGAAGAGTTCTATCAAATCCAGGGTAATCAAAGTCACGGTTTGCATTTTAGTGAAAAATCCATAATCAAGAAGAAAAATAAACTATGAAAATCTTGCTAATTTGGTACAGAAAAGAAATTACATATATATATATATATATATAATATTACCCAACTTACAAACAAGTCCATTATGAGAGAACAATCATTAGCTGGATTCATTCCAAAGTCTGGCAAAAACGAGTCTGGTACAGCACACTTGTGAAACTTCTCCAGCTCAAATGTCCGTAAGCCTGGGACTTACTAAGTATGAGAGCATCTCTGACCTCTAGCATCGGCTAGTAAAGTGGAAGCCAGAGGGAGCTGCAGTCACCGCACTAGGTGAGAAGGTGGAGGACTGCAGGAAGCACAGAATGCACAGAAGCTCTGCAGGAAGGAAATCAGCAGCTCAGAGAGGCTTTGCAGGAATGGCTTTTCGAGGGAAGAAAGGATGATCTTGAGGAAGCCAAGAAGGTGGGGGAGATGAAAGAGTGAGACGTTGGTGTAGCAATGTAGGAATGAGCTAGGATAGAAATGAGCAGGGCCTGATTAGGTGAAGGGGGTGGGGGGTCTGTTCGAAGGTCCTTCCATGTGAGGTGGGAAAGTTGATGAGCAAACTAGAGTTGCAGGGTGCCATACACTTTTGAGGAGAACATGACTCTGAGCCCAGTCATCCCTCTAAGTTCCTCAGAGAGCACTAATTAGACCAAATTAAACTAATCCAATCTTGTACCTGATCCAGTTTTGTGTCAATGCTCATAAGATGTCACAGGAAGACAAATTACAGGCTGCACACACTATGGGTGAACCTAAGTTGATGGTGCAGCTATTTCAGAAACTGTCCTCAGCTAATTATGGAAGCTCAACAGAAAATATATTCCCTCATGTCCAGAATTCCAATTCAAAAATATTATATGTATAGATAGATATATGGTTCATGAAATGATTTACATAAGAACATGCTCCTTATCAATATTTTTCTACTTGGGCTTACCTATAACAAGGAAAAAAAGTATCCCAAAGTACATAGCCCTTCCCTGAAGGATACTTCAGTTTTTACTGAGGTGATAAAGGATCAGAGATAGAATTAACAAGAACTAAAGGACTATCAAAGCTCAGTACATCTCTCTAAAATATTTGGTCTATTACAGGAGGATTTTAATCCACAAGTTGGTAGAATTCTTTCTCTTTTCACATTTATCAAAACATCATAGTACATGAAAGATCATTGTAGTTTTAAATACCACTGGAATTCTTCCCTGTGGTTTACCTTATTCGAGTTTGCCTTTGCTTTCAAAATGGACTTCTACGCCATACTTTCACAGAAAAGTACAGATCTGAGCAGTAGCAAAAATTGAACCACTAGGAAAGCTACATGGAAAGCTAAATGAAATAGGTTAAGACAAAAATATATGATATGTGTACTGGCAAAGCTAGCAAAGATAAGAAAGCAGAAGAGAAAATTCAAGAAACTTTAAATGGGCAATTGCTTTATAGCATCTTCGTATAGGAGAGCTAATTACAAGCTGACTCACTCAGTCGTGTGTGACGCAGATGGTTTGCCTTCGGTAACTTACTCCAGCACAGTGAGGGTAATGGTGGGCACAGATTGCTGAGCTGCCCAGCAAATGGAAGGCTCCTAAAACAGCATTACTTAAGGGCCAGAGAGACAGCTCAGTAGAATAAGTGCTTGCCTGGCAATCGCAGAGTCGTGAGTTCAATCCCCAGTACTGAAAAACAAAACAAAACAACAACAACAAAAAAACCTGTTACTGTTGTTTTATAAAGGGATATTGATACCATTATTTATCTTCCATCACCAATGATCTTGCTACATTTTATTTTACCTGTTAAGCAAACTTCTAATTCACACATACTGTATACTGTATAGGGATCTGTTTTAGTGTACCTATATTGATTTAATACTACTTATTTCACCTTTAATATTTGTTTATTTGTGAGTCAAAAAGAAAACTAGTTAATATTACAAATCTAGTATATTTATTTTAACAAATGAGAAGCCTGACACACGGAAAGATAAAATGGATGGTGTATTTCTAGTCAAGCTGCTAATATGGTCCCTCTGGGACTAAACCATCAACTCCTGATATCAGAGCTCTACTTTCCCATCACTGCAGTTCTGCCCTGTCATTTGATGCAACAAATTTTTTTCCTGTACTTCGGATGAAATGTTTCTGATTACATGTCGCTTTGAGGCTCACAAGTTTTGCTCTGGTCTTTTCCATATTTCTAGGCACCCCCAAAGAGTGGTGGCAATGTCTGTGAAATCTTCATCTCTGCATATATAAGCTGGGTGTGGTGGCACATGCCTGTAATCCCAGCACGCACTAGGCTGAGGCAGGAAGATGGATGGGAGTTTGAGACAATCCTGGTTTAGAAAATGAGCTCAATACCAGCATGAACTACATAGTAAGACCCTGTTTCAAAAAGATAAAAATAAAAAGTGCATGGTGTTGTAGTCCCGTATCAAAAGGCTACAGAAGAAATCAAATGTGAGCATGTACAAAGAAGCCCACATAAAAGGTCATGTGCGAACATCCTACTCTAGCAGTCAAGTCCCTTTATGAGCTTTTCCCAGTGCACCATCCATGTTCCCCTTATTTCAGGTTTAAGGAAGCCTTTGCTCCTAGTGGAACAATTATTTCCAGCCCTTTTCAGGCCTATTTGTACCCATTTTCCAGTAACTTCTCTTTCTACTACTGCTTCATCCAATTTTATTATAAGTAAAATTTATTTTGTTGTGTATTGTCCTCAAAAAGTCCTCAAAGGTGTAGCCATGGTCACCTCATGTAGGGGACTCAACAATTCCCCCAACTCTTATTCTAATGATTTATAGATAATCTCATCTAATCTCTGAAAGGTAACACTTCCATGGCTTACTGGTCATTTTTTTTTCTGTCTCTGACTATCTTAAATATCTACTTCATCATCACCATACTCCTGAATCTTAGAATAGCTTGTACTCATTTCTGCCTGCATAATGTTACACGTTCATAGGTCTTATTCTGCCACTCATTCCTTGGATCTTAACTTCGGATTGGTGTTTATGTTGCCGCACCTTAGGTAAGCCTATAGTGCTAGCGTTCTTGCATAGCTCTACTCCTTTTGACCTACGGCAAGATTGCACTTCCTCACTAACCTTAAAGTGAATTATGGCCTTATGCCTTGCTTTTGACAATAAAATGCGAGAGAAGTGACCTTCAGGACTAAAGGCCTACGCTTGAGGTACTAGTTTATGATTTACCTATTATCTTCCCCATCCAGCAGTGCAGACATGAAAATAGAACCACTTGAGTTCTTATCAGCCCGAGTGCTTACATGGCTACAGTGGAGAGTTTATTGCTGGTCTGTAATGAACAGATCTGGGGAGTCTTGGCGCCTGTTGCATAATTTATGACAACCTGCCTGATTAATTATCCTATAGCAATGTCATGCTTACAGTGAAGATCCAGTCAATATTTGTGAAGACTTCACAGAATTAAATAAAGACTATAATTTAGAAGTAATTTTGAAAATGTCTTAGCAGTAATGAAATGCTCAGGGGTAAAGAAAAAAATAAAATCAACCACAACACATTTTTATGATTTATGCAAAATAATTCTTAATAGTTTCCTTTAACTCTTACTGACCCTGGACTACTGAGAATGTTTCAGAACAGCCCAAGGTTTTGAATACTTGATGTATCAATTAATGCACTATTCATTTCTAAGACCAATTTAGAAATGGGGAGGAAGTACAAAAGGAAATGCTGGAAAGATGGTTGTTTTAGAAAACTGGCAAAATGTATGTATGAGATAGCAAGACTGAGATTTAAGAAATTATTGACATAACTTTGAACCAGTCTGAGGCATGCATTCTCATCATAGTTTATGCATTTTCTACATACGTGTGTTTTACACAGAAACATTCCAAAAAAGCAAACAAAGTGGGACATAGTGTGTTTTACAAAAGTGTTGTCAGGAGGATGATTGAAACAAAAGAATTAGTAATGACTTGGTAATTTATAGAGTGCATGTAAAAAATGTTAAATAGAACCATCAGGATAAGTTTAGTCTTCTCTTCACAGGATCTCTACTTTGCATGTCATTAGCAAATAAAAGCTGTGTGTGTGTGTGTGTGTGTGTGTGTGTGTGTGTATTCTCATGTACAAAGGTAAATCACTGTGAAAGGCCTTTAAATTAACAAATCATTCCAAGAGCCTTTTCATTCTCTGAACTCACTTATATAACTTAGACAAAACTATTTCACAAACATTGTTTGCCAACTTAATCTGTTCTAAGGACCTCCAAGGTCATGCTTCTCAAATTTGAATGTACCTGTTATGCTGGAATTTTGTTAGAGAACCAATGGGATAAAAAATAAGATGCTGCATTTCTAACAGCCTCCAAAGTGCCGTCATGTACCACGGAACTGAGCATGTTTTGCAGAGCGAGTGCCTAGCCAACGCTTCTCACGGTGCTGATGGCCTTCCACATAGTGCTGCCCTCCTCTGTCCTCTGAGGGGTCAGTGCCCACTGGAGACCACAGCCATTGTTGTGTATTGTCCTCAGAAAGTCCTCAAAGGTGTAGCCATGGTCACCTCATGTAGGGGACTCAACAATTCCCCCAACGTACTGAAAACTGACAAGGAAGAAATGTGCCGAGAAAGTCAAATCCATGATGTTTTACACACTGCAGATTGCTGGCCATTCGTGCGGAGTAAAATCTGCTTAATGGTTTTTTCCTACTAATTTTTGTTTGTGTTTGTGTTTATCCTGCTCACTTGGGGACTATTTTCTGTTTTATTTGAATACGAATGAAATTTCATGTGCAATTTGCACTATGTTTTTATTTTATTAGACATGATAAAGGTACATATTCTTTTATGAATCTATTCTATTTTATATGTTTGTGGTAAATTAGTCCAATTAATTTTCTGTTTCCTTCAGATTTTGTTTTAAATAAAAGAAGAAGAAATATAGGAATTGTAGGTAACAATGACTGATTATCAGCTATTTCATATTATTTAACCAATTTTATGGTGACATAAATAATAACTCTTATAATTTCTTTATATCTTAGGAATCCTGAAGAGAAATTGGCGGCGTGTACTTGTGAATGTCTCTGTGTTTAGGCAGAGAAGGAGCTCATAAACGGCTGTTGTCTCCTCTCACCCTTCCATCCGTGTGCATAATAAGAAGGGCTGGGGTTGGACACAGGACAAGAGATCACCTTCCTGATGGACATCTTGTGGAACCTTGGAGTGAGTCAGAATTCTTCCTCATACTGACACAGCGGTGAAGAGAAAGGGTTTGCATTCCTGCTTCAGGGCTGTAAGGTACAGGTCAGTGTGTGGGGTAGTCACACATGTGAAAGATAAAAGATAGAAATGATAGGATCAATCACCATGTGAGACTCTTCCCCTAAGCTGCATTGGTCCACTTTTCTATTTTCTTTCTTCAAGGTTATCTGGGAACACCCCCTCCCCCAGCTAAGGAGAAGGAAAGGCTTCCCCTTCAATTTTAGAGTTTCACTTGGTGACCTGCATTTAGCCCACTATCCATTTTTCACTGCTCTTTTTCTCCAATATTGTACATTTTTTCAGCCAAGAATTTTTGAATGAGGCATTGCACCTATGACAATTTTTTATCTTTTTTGAAATACACCTGTGAGGGCCAGGGACATGGCTCAATAGAATAAGCGCCTCCCTGGCAAGCACAAAGGCCTGAGTTCAATCCCCAGTTCCAAAAAAAGAAAAAAGAAAAAGAAAGAAATACACCCTCTTGAAAGAAATAACAACAACAACAAAAACCATTAAAAATTACAAAATCAGATTCCCATTGAAAAGAGAGTCTGAAATAGTGTATAAGGGGCCAGGGAGATGGCTTAGTGGAATAAGCGCTTCCCTGGCAAGCGCAAGTGCCTGAGTTTAATCCCCGGTTCTGGGAAAAAAAAAAAGAAATAGTGTATAAACTCTATATGTCAGAGATATGTTGCTTACATTTTATTTTATATATGTGAAAAATTTATAAGAAAAATGGTTTCAACAAAATAAGATTGATTGATTGACTGATTGATTGAATTGTATTTTAGGGAAGGGTCTACAGGGTCTACAGGGTCTCACTACTAGATCAGACTCATAGTGATCTGCCTGTTTACAGCCTCCCAAAAGCTGGGATTACAGGTGCGCCACCATGCCCAGTCTCAATTGCCATCTCAGGGCGTCCCGGGGGCGGGGCCAGCGCAGCAGGCTCGAGGATCAAAACCGGGGCCCTTGAGTCTGCTTGCAGGCGCTTTAATCCCCTGAGCTATTTGGCCGGCCCACAAAATGAGGTTTAATGTTTATTAGGTGAAAAAAAGAAAAAAAAAATTACAAAGGATTCCACCTATCTTCCTTCAATATAGACGCTCTAATTTAGGGGTGTAACTAGAACAATTAACTAAACCTTCAGCAATGTTGTTAGATGTTAGCAATATTCATATTAGTCTCCAGCTAAAAGTGAACCTTGAGACTGGGTTGATAGCTCGGCGAGTACCCAGGTTCGATCCCCGGTAACAGCGTGCCGTGCAGGCCACCGAACCGGACATGGTGATGCACTCCCGTAATCCCAGTGCTGGGGAGGCTGCCACAAAAGGATCACGAGTCCAATCTGCGTAGTGAGACCCTGTACCAAAATAAATAAATAAGCAAATAAATAAGCAACTAAAGATGAACTTCATATGTAATGAGGTCATATGAGAAAGCACTGGTTTCTGTCTGCTCCTCTGAAGGAGGGGATCCTACCTGGGTACTAGTGCAAGTCTATAGGTTGAGAAGGAAAGAACCAATCGCTAAAGCTATAAAGAGCCTCGTGTGTGTGTGTGTGTGTGTGTGTGTGTGTGTGCGCGCGCGCGTGTGTGTTGCGCCCTCTGCTGGTCACTAAATGCCTGGGTCAAGACTCGTCTGGGGAAAAAGAAGTAAAAAATAACTATCCTCACTACTCTAAAATAAGCCTTCAATTATAGACTGGTTATGAGACTTTCTTTCTGAGTCTAAATTAAAATATTTCATAGATCATGGCTCTTTCATTTAGGAGGCCGAATTCAGTTTCCATTGCTTGAACTGGCAATAGCTAACAGGTAGAAAAGACCAAGTACAGCAGATAACTTTATGTGGAAATACAAGATTCATGTACATCAAACAGGGATTAGTTACTTGAATAACAAAAATAAATGGTATTTTTTGAAAGAATTATCATAGAAACACTTGATATTAGCATGAAAATGATATTGTATTAAAGACTTTTATAACAGTAACTTGAACAAATAGCTCAGAAATGTTTGTACTGGAAAATTATATGCATCTATATACAATATAGTTTGTGTTTCTTACACAGAGAGAGACCCAGCAATGGCCCAGGAAATCAATTAAAGAAACTGAGTCCTGGCTTGGAGAAGAGCTTACACAAGCCCCTGCAGCAGTAGGAATGGCTCTGGGGCCTTGAGCTGCGTTCACGGCATGTGAACACATCAGATAGCTCAGCGCAGGGGCTCAGGCGGCGACTTGGGATCCCAGCCACGTCCAGCTGGAAACCATGCTCTGAGCCTTTCTCAGACCCTCTCAAAATAATCTGAGCCAAATATTACTGAATTCCCGTCCTTACAGAGGCAAAGAATGCAGCTCTTGTATTTATTATAGGTGCAGATCTCGAGCAGTGGGGAATGCAGTTTGACCCTGACCCTCCTGAGGCAGGGCCTAATTTTTCTTTAGCGATTTACAGAAGTTAGTGTTGATCACAAAGCATATGTTAAATGGAGAAATGAAGAAACAGAGGAGAGTCACTCACAGTGACCTAGAGTGACAAATGCCACTTCATTATACCTCTCTAGGATGCTGTACATGCATGATGACTTCAGGTACTTCACTCGTTCTAGACACTTCCAGTCACACACTGGCAGGGGAAGAACCAGACCAATGTTGAATAAAACCATTAGAAAAAAACTGCACACTAGGCTCTATCCTGACCACAAGTCCCTAGATATGGCTGCCAGTGACGCGAATGAATGAAATCCAAGCCAGGAGAAACAAGGTTAGGGCTGGGGAGATGCCCTAGGGAAGTCATGGCAGGAGTCAGACAGTCAGTCAGTCAGCGCTTGCCTTTGCCTGGAGAGGAAGAAATACAATCAAATAGTTTGACTGTTTTTTTTTTTTAAGGCAAGCATGAATAAGGACAAACTGTACTCTCCATCCTTCTGGACTAGGATGAGAAGATATTCATTCACATGTTATACAGTACGGAAGATGTCTGTCAGAGTGCCTAGACAGACAGAGAGACAGACACACAGACAGACACACAGACAGGCATAGACTACTGTCAGCAGAAACATGTTATATAGCTCATTAGCAAACTCAAAAGCAAAATGTCCTTCTTGGAGCCTTTTTTCTATTTCTTTAAAAAGAAGAGGTTTAGGTCAGTTAAATGAAATATGTTTTATAAACCAGCAAGTCTGTGAATCTGTGTATTCAGTCAACTTTACTGAGTATGAAAATATTTTGGAGGAAAGGCTGGGAAATTTATGGAATTAACAGAGGTTAAGGAAGTTTTCAGAAGGAAGTGCTTCTTGGCTTGTGTTTATGGAGATGCTAATCTAAATCTGGCACCTAATACATGAGTTATCAGAATCCAGATAATTGATATAAATATTTTTGTTGGATGCATTTCTTTTTGAATTAACAGATCCTTGATCAGAGTTGTGAAAGAGACAAAGAGCTGGATTTGAATTTGAAAAGACTTGGGTAGGTATGACTGGTAGGGAAGTGATACAGCTTAGAATTATGGCCTCAAAAGATCACGTGACACCAATGGATGACGATTTCTACCCAGATGCTTCACTCCTGAAAAACCTTGACAGATTGTGGAGAAAAATGAATATATAAAATCGAACACTGTTACGATTCTGTTAAGTAATGTTAACTGAGTAATGTCTAGTACTTGGATAATTTAAAGGATGATTTTCTTAAAGGCATCTCAGAAAGAAGGGGCACTAGGATGAAACAGAGTCCAGTTGGGGAAGGCAGTATGGGTATTACCATATTTTGAGAACACATATCGTGAGACCAACAGTGTGGCAAATGCAACTGAGAACACATGGCATATCCTAAGAGCCTTGAGAATTACTCCATGGGCAGTCAGGGTTTTAGGCAAACTAGAAAAAAATAAAGAGGGTGTGTGATCTACTGGTTTATGTGTTCCTTCTATTGAGTTGGTTATACAGATCTATATCTACATAGATATGACCAACTAGTGCCAGTATGTCCATATGGATATGGGTGTACCACATGCACATTATGGATTAAAGCCCAGCAATTCCCTTCACCCTCAAGAACTCTCCTACAAAGCTACGGAAACAGTCTTGCTTCAATTATTATATAACCTTTAAACACAGTTACTTTAACCTGGAACAAAATTCTTGAGATAAAATTATTTTCGTCATGCAAAAACACATTTCTTGACCTTTATTGTAGAGAAGTAGTTCTCACACTTTGGCTCTGGGTCTCTTAATGCTTTGTTTTTATAGTGCATGTTGATAATGGTTGATGCCACAAAAGGAAACTGGACTAATTTATTCAACTTGTTGTGATATGTTGTTCTGTAGCATTATTAGAAAAAATCTTTTTTTCACAGATACATGTTTGAAATAAGGAAGTGAATGTTAATAGGCTCTTCAAGTGATTATGTATATGCTTCTGCAAGCTGTCACAACTTTGCAAGTAGTTTCTCAAAGGTGACATGCAATACGAAGTTTGAAAACCTACATAGCAAATTTCATATTCCCTTATGAAATTCTATTGAAAATCTATTGCTCTGTTTTGCACTTACAGTGAAAGTTTTATCGTTGGATCTTTCAGTTTCATTACATTTTGGTCATTTGTAAAGTACTGATTCATTGAATTGCAAAGGTTCTCCACACAGAGGCGTGTTTCCTGACCCAGTATCACCATCATACACCAGGCAGCCCTGAAAACTCTCACTATACGCATGTGCATGCCTGATGTGAAAACACCAAATAGCAACTTGACCATGACAGTGGAGCTCCCAAAAGGGTGTGAAGACACCCACAGGCTTGTGGAGTGTACCTTGAGAATTAATGTGCTAAGGAAACTGGCTCCCTTTCAGAAATGAAATTTAGCAAAGTTTTTTCTTTGGTTTGCCTACATTCTGTTTTCTTTCCATTTAATAGAAAAATGAAGGTGGATGCTGTACTGGGGAGTCAATTAAAAGTCATAACTGAAGATTATATATATATGACATATATATATTCACCTGATGTATTCCATATTTCATGGTCAAGTACCTTAAAATTCCTATGAGCAAGATTATACACCATTATTTCATTACTGCAAGCTGAACAAATATTATGGATTCCATATGAATAACCAGATAGATAAAGAATATTTTCCTGAAGAATTTAGGAATTTTAGAGAATTGAATATGTATTATTCTTTTCAATTTAATTTTTAAAAATCTTTTTATTTATGTATTTGTTACTTGGTTACTTGCTATGCACTTCAGACTCGTAGTGGTCCTCCTGTCTCAGTCTCCCCAGTGCTGGGATTACAGGTGTGCACCACCGTGCTTGGTTATGCTGGCCAGCACAGAGGTTCTGGGGCTGGCACATACTGTGGTACCAGGGATTGAACCTGGGTCCTTGCACTTACGAGGCAGGAGTTTAGGCCACTGAGCTATCTCCTTGGTCCTTTGATTTTATTTTAAATAAAATTATAAAATAATGACCTATGTTTACAGCAGCTCAATTTGTAATAACTAAACCTTGGAAACAACCCAAATGCCCATTAATCAAGGAAGAGCTTAAAAGAAGATGTGATATATTAACATAATGAAGTGCTACTAAACTACAAAGAAAGATAAACTCGCAGCTTTAATAGGTAAATGGATGCAACTAGGGACCATATATATAGTAAAATAAATCAATATGATTTGTGAAATGAATAAATTTGGAAGACTAGGACAAAAATGTGTGTCTTTAAGTCTTTTAGTCCTTTGATTTATAATTAAGATAAAAGGAACATAGACATATGTTTATAATAGAAAAGCATAGTTAAAATCCATTTTAAAATTTTGTTTTCTTTGAAATTAGACAGAAGATTCATATTGAAAAAGTATGACAAGATTCTTTTAATATCTTAGTAATTCTTTGATAAACATGGTTGTTTTTGCCAAGCAATGTTGTAATTGGCATGTATGTTTAAGAGTTTAATTATTCCAGGAAAGGAGTTAATCATTACCGCATTTTATCAATTACCTTATATGGAAATGTTAAATGACTTTTTATTTTTTAATTTTTTTCTCTTTTCATGAATTTATTAATACTTCTTTCACACATCATAAGATCCATCTATTATAAGGGATTTTTTTTAGCATATTAACAGAATTGTACAGCCATTCTCAATTCAATTTTAGAATATTTCAGTGTCCCCAAGAGAAAGCTGATACCCACTAGAAACCCATTGTCCTCCCCTCAGTGGCCCTAGTCCTTGTCACACCCTCTTGCGAAGACTCATCAAATTCCTGTCATTACTGATCCACCCGTTGTGAAAATTCATGTAAGTGGAACCACAAAGGAGGCAACGATTTTGTGACTGACTTTGTTAGCTCATGCTTCTAAGGTTTCTTCCAAGCAGAATGTGATGTTGCTCCCCGCATGGCCCACTGGTAGCCCACCACACACTTAGACTGTGTGGGATGTAAGCAGTTTCTTAGAAATGAGGTCCTTTCCCACTTTCGATGATTGGGTATAATTGTGCTCTGATTGCTCAACGTATAAGTTTCTGTGTGGATAAATATTTTAATTTTTCTTGGATCATTTTATTCTCTTAGAAGTGGAATTGCTAGTTATATGGTAATGTATGCTTACCATTTTGAGGAACTGCCAAACTGTTTTCCAAAGTGGATGTAGTATTTTACAATCCCACCAGCAGTGTATCAGGGCTCTGATTTTCTATGATTTTATGCTTCTTCTTGGTTGTAATTCTTATTATATTCATACAAGACAGGTTGAAGTTTATGGATTCAATTTGCATTTGCTTAATGACTTAGGATATTGAGCATTTTTTAAGGAAATGTTAAATGACTTTTAAAAGCCCACATGCATTTTCTTTTATAAATGTGTGTGTAGCAGGCTGGAAAGACAGGTCAGCAGACTAAGCAGCTGCCTAGGCACGTGCGGGAGCCAGGGTTTGATTCCTGGCATGTGGCACCAGCCCCACCCCCAGGCCTGCTGAGCTGACAACTGAGTCCTGGTATGGTAGCACATGCCTATAATCCCAGCACTGGGAGGCTGACAACGGGAGGATCACTATGAGTTGGAGCTGTGCAGTGAGACCCTGTACCAAATACGTTTTTTAAAAGTATATATAGGAACTGAATTATTAACTTATGTTTTCCCTTCGAAATAAGACAGCATATATAAGTGGATCCCTGGTTTTTCACTTAGTATTCTGAAAATAATAATGACTCATAATTGTGACTAAAAAAGTAAATTTTTCAAAGAAAGGAAAGGAGTATTTTCTACACATTTTTGTAGATTGGTTCCATTGAAAACAAACCTTTATTTCTCATATAGTCTTTGGGAAAATTATATTTCAAGCTTCTTGTGTCTTTGCAATAAAAATTTTAAGAGTTATTTCATTCAGTGGTTTCCAACTTTTGTATTATATAGAAATTGAAGATGCAATTTATACAAAAGAGGATTTGATCTTACTGCTAGCTCCTTACTTTGCTGAAAAGAACATTTAAAACTAATGAGCCAAAAAGAGCAAACAAGAAACAAGTAGAAACCTACTGCATACCACCATCATCAATCATGATGTAAAATATTAAAATTCAAAATCCAAAAATATAATATACATGCACGGCAAGTTTCATATATTACTTCTATTTCTCTGAAACTCTGCAAACTTTATTCTAAAGCTTTTCTTAGACTGAATTCTCTCCCTCTAAAATTGTTGAGAAACTACGTGTGACTGTAGTTAGAGGAAATGCCTATAAGAAAGTACATAAAAATGGGATGACTGATCCTGAAAAGTTCCCAGTCGGACAAGCCTGATATATTTATAAGATGAAAACACATTAGATCTCTATCTCTTCCCTCTCTTCCCCCAAAAGGAAAAGGCTTAGTAAAAAGGGTATTGCAACCTCATTTCTGTGTGTGTGTGTGTGTGTGTGTTTCTTTTTGAAACAAGGTCTCAGTATGCAGTTCAGGCTGGCCTTGAGCTCATATTGTAGCCCAGAATGGTCTCTAACTTGCACCCATCCTCCTGCCTCAGCCTTCCTACAGCTAGGAGTACAGGCATTGCCTTACTAAAACTTTATTTCTTAAAAGAATAATTTGAAAGAGTATAAGATTATAGTCTGATAGTTATTTTGTCTTATCCTTCATAAATATTAACCTACTCTTTTCTGCCTTTCATTTTGTGACAAAATAGCAATTAAAAACTTATCATAGGGAAACTCTCCAGACCAAAACCCAGGCACACTGTGTGAGTGAGACCCCCTGCCATGCCCTAGGGACCCTTCTGGAGCCCACCCCTCCCTCCCTGCAAGCCAGCCAAATGAGTGAGAACTTCTGCCCCATACTTGGGATCCCCCAGATTCAGCCCAAGCACAGGCCCAGCGAGTGTGTAGGAGAGCTTCTGGCTTCCTTGCACGCACCTGCAGGAACATAGGACCAAAACCCAGGCATTCTGCATGAGTGAAACCTTCTTCTGCACTCTCAGGAACTTTCCACCCACTCCAGAGCCCATCTTCCAAGCCCAACAAAGGGACACAAAAAGTTCATTTCCAAGGGCTGCTGCAGGAAGGAGTTGAGCACAGCAGCTACACCCAAGCCAGGCACAAATGGATAAACTCAAACTTAATAGATCAGCACCCGAATTTCAGTAAGTACTAAGATTATAACTGCCCCAAAGCTCTACACCAAAGGTCAGAGGTCAGTGTTATACTAAATGACAAAGAGAAGGAGCAAAATGCAATCTCAGGCTGCAAGCCCACCCAGAACAAGTACAGAGGACACTAGCTCAGCTGAAATGTATGAAATAAAAGCGTCTGAAGTAAAGAAACAACAGCAGAAAGGTATAGAGGAACTCAGATCAGAATTAATCTCTGAAATTAAAGCAGAAATCTCTGAATTAATAGCACCTGAAGTAAAAAATGATCCATCACCTGCAAGACGATGCAAAGATGAACAATGTGAGACTAATAGGTCTCAGTGAAAAAGAAGAAGTGAATACATATGATATAAAAAGAATATAGGCAGAAGTAATAGCAGAAAACTTCCCAAATATGAGGAAAACAATCTGGTATTCAGGTAACTGAAGCATACAGAAAGCTAAATAACTTCAAACCAATTAAAAACACGCTGAGACATATAATAGAAAAGATCCCAGAAATACAGCACAAGAATAATCTACTGAAAACATCTAGAGAAAGGAAACAGATCCTATTCAAAGGCAAACCCATCAGAATAATGACAGACTTCCCTTCACAAATCATGAAGGCAAGAAGAGTATGGAGCAGAGTACTTCAAGTCCACTATGAAAACAAGTTCCAGCCCAGACTACTACACCCTGAAAAACACTCTTTGAAGTTCAGTGGAGAAGTGAAATACTTCCATGACAAAGAACAACTAAAGAATTTCATGATGACAAAGCTAACCCTACACAAACTACAGAAAGATGTTCTAGAGAGGGACCAAAATGATCAGAACTCCATGAAGGAGAACACTAAGAAGCCACTAAATAGGGCAAACAATTTAACACAGGAGAAAAAGGAGTAAACAACAGCAGGTAAACAACATGTTGATCATAAATCAATACTTCTCAATCATAGCAATCAATATAAATGGACTCAATTCACCAAGTAAAAGAAATAGACTGGCACAGTGGATTAGGAAACAAAATCCAACAATATACTGTATACAAGTAACACACTTAACTCAAAAAAATATTCATAGGCTGAAAGTCAAAGAATGGAAAACAATACTACATGCACCAGCACCTCAGAAAAAAGCAGGGGTAGTAATCCTGCCCTCAGACAGTCTCAACTTCAAACCAAGAAAGATCAAACAAAGTAAAGAAGGCCACAATGTACTGCTTAGGGGAAAAATTCAAAAGGAAGAGGTAACACACATAAATGTATATGCACCAAATATGGGAACACCCAGCTATATAAGACAAATTCTAATGGACATGAAAAGTCTAAGACCTGGACAAGCCCTTATCTCAAAAAGATAGATCAAGCAGAAAAAAATTAGCAAAGAACTAGCAGAACTGAACCAGAGCTTGGAACAAATGGACTTGGTGGACATATACAAGGATTTCCACACAATGACAGTTGAATATACCTTTTTTTCAGGTGCACATGGACCATTTTCTAAAATAGATCACATACCAGTCCATACATCATGCTTAAGTATATGCTAGAAAACAGAAATTATATCATGCATATTATGTGACCACAGTGCATTGAAACTGGAAATAAACAAGACAAGAAAACAGAAAAATGACATAAATACATGAAAATTAAGCAACACCCTACTCACCAATCAGTCACAGATGAAATTAAATGAGAAATTCAACAATATCTACAATTCAATGAAAATTCAACCACAACTTATCGGAATTTATGGGATACGATGAAAGCGGTTCTCAGAGGGAAATTCATAGCTGTGAGCTCACATTAGGAAAACAGAAGAGGAACAAATAAACAACCTAACGCTGCACCTCCAACATCTAGAAAAGAAAGAGCAAACCAAACGCAGAGCCCAAAGACAGAAAGAAATCATAATGATTAGAGGAGAAATTAATTCAGTAGAGATGAAGAAAACAGTTCAAAGAATTAGCAAATCAAAAAGTTGTTTTTTGGAAAGATTAAATAAAATCGATAAGCCCCTAGGTAACCTCATCAAAAAGAGGAAAGAAAAAATTCAAACACAAGCAATAAGGAATGAAAAGGGTATAATTACGACAGACCCAGTGGGAATTCAGAAGATCATCAAAAGCTACTGTGAGAATCTTTACTCTCACAGAATAAAAAGCAGAGAAGAAATGGACAGATGCCTACAAAGGTACAAACTACCAAAACTGAATCAAGAAGATATAACATCTCTCAATAACCCAATAACAGACAATGAAATACAAAATGTAATAAAAAGCCTACTGACAGAAAAGTTCAGGCCCTGGTGGACTCACAACTGAATTCTACAAGAAATTTTTGGAAGATATAATCCCAATGCTCCTCAACTGTTACATAAAATTGAAAAGAAGCAGTCCTCCCAAAGTCATTCCTTGAGGCAAGTATTATACTGATACCAAAGCAAGAGTTAAGTGCAGTGAAAAAAGAAAATTACAGGCCAATCTCCCTCATGAACATAGATGCAAAAATCCTCAATAAAATCCTAGCAAATAGAATACAGGAAACTATCAAGATTGTACACCCTTCCCATTAAGATTCATCCCAGGGATGCAAGGATGGTTCAATATAGGGAAAACTATAAATGTAACACACTATATCAATAGAGCAAAATCTAAAACTACATGATCATCTCAATTGATGCAGAAAAGGACCTTTGACAAAATTCAATGCTTATTCATGTTCAAAGTCCTACAGAAAATTGGAATAGAAGGCCTCTACTTCAAACTGATAAAAGCCATCTATGACAACCCAATGGCTAACATAATTTTAAATGGAGAAAAACTGAAATCTTTTACTCTCTGATCTGGTACAAGACAAGGATGTTCTCTATTACCCTTCTTATTTAATATAGTCCCAGAAACATTAACTAGAGCCATTAGAGAAGAGAGGGAAATAAAAGGAATAAGAACAGGTAAAAAAGAAGATAAATTATCATTATTTGTAGATGACATGATACTTGGAAGATCAAAAAAACTCCACAAAGACTCTACTAGAATTGATACACAAATTCAGTAGCATAGCAGGTTACAAAGTCAATACTAAAAAGTCAATAGCATTCCTCTACACAGAAACGAACACACTGAGAGGAAAATTAGTGAAATAATTCCTTTTTCAATAGCACAATTGAAAATGAAATACCTTGAAATTCATGTAATTAGAGAAGTTAGAGATCTTTTTAAGGAAAACTACAATACTCTGAAAAAAGATAGTAGAGGATTTCAGAAAATGGAAAGATATTCCCTGCTCCTGGAAAGAAAGAACCAACATTCTGAAGATGGCCACCCTCCCAAATTTGCTGTACCAATATTTTGCAATCCCTATCAAACTAACAGCAACATACCTCACAAGCCTAGACAAAATGTTCCTAAAATTTATTTTGAAAGACAAAAGACCAAGAATAGCAAACACAATCCTGGGCAACAAAGACAAGACAGGAGGTATTACAATTCCTGACTTGAAATTATACTATAAAGCTAAAGTGATAAAATCAGCATGGTACTGGCAACAAAATAGACCTGAGGATCAATGGGATAGATTAGAAGATGAAGAACACACTTAGCCACCTTATCTTTGATAAAGGGGCCAAACACACACTTATTGGAAGAAAGATAGCCTCTTCAACAAATGGTGCAGGAAAAACTGGCTCTCTACATGCTGAAAACTAAAACTTGACCCAGGTCTATCACCATGCACTAAGCTAAAGTCAAAGTGGATTAAAGATCTAAACATTAAAACAGAAACACTAAATATACTGGAAGAGAAAGTGGGAGGAAGTCTTGATGACATAAGGGTAGGCAAAGATTTTATGAACAAAAATCAATTCTCTAGGGTAATACTTGAAGGAGTTAACAACTGGGACCTCCTCTTATTGAGAATTTTTTCCATATCAAAAGAAATTACCAAAAAAGTGAAAAGACAAACCACAAACTTCTAAAAAATCTTGACTAATAAGCATTCAGACAAAGGTCTGCTCTCTAGAATTTGTAAAGAACTAAAAAACATTAGGGTCCCAAAATGTAAAGACCCAATCCAAAAATGGACATCTGAGATGAAGATGAAATTAAAGAAGCAAATAAATATATGAAAAAATGCTCCACATCACTAGCCATCTGTGAAATGCAAATTAGAAGAACAGTTAGATACCTTCTCACCCCACAAAGAATGGCTATCATAAATCAATCAATCAACAACAAATGTTGGAGAAGATTTGGCTTAAAATGAACACTTCTCCTCTACTGGTAGGAATGTTGACTGGTACAACCATTATAGAAATCAGTGTAAAGAATCCTTAAAAAACTAGGATTGGAAATCCCATTCAAACCAGCTATTTCCTTACTGTGAATTTTCCCAGAGGAAGTGAAAACATCATATCACATGATATGTGTACCTGTGTTTATAGCAGCACAATTTGTAATAGCGAAATCTTGGAAACAACCAAGATGCCTATCACCTGAGGAATGGATGAAAACGATGTGGTATTTTTATACAATGGAGTATGGCTCTGAAAACATCATATCACAGGGATATATGTGTGCCTATGTTATTAGCAGCACAATTTGTGATAGTCAAATCTTGGAAACAACACGATGCCCATCACCTGAGGAATGGTTGAAAATAATGTGGTATTTTTACACAATGGAGTATTACTCAGCTATAAAGAATGATAAACTCAAAGATTTCACAATTAAATGGATGCCACTTGAAGATATACTCATAAGAGAAATAAACCAGATGCACATGTGTAAATATCATATAGTTTCCCTAGTATAAGGACTCAAAAGAAAAAAATACAAATAGAAAGGTATAACCCAATTAAAAGGAAAGCAAGAACTTGAGGATTGGACAATGAGGAGAAGGCAAGGAGAAAAGCTGGGAAACATGACAGGGGCAAAGCCATACATTTATATGCACAAGATGGTTAAGGTAAGGATCCTGAGAATCTGCAGGGTGTTTTTGAAACTAGCAGTTAATTGGTAGGATTCTCACTCTGACTATATATGCTGATATCTGTGGACTAAGCAGCTGCACTGAAGATAGCAATGTGTAATTGTAGGTTCATGATTGAAATTCCTGCCATTCTGGTCTTTGAAATACTGCTTGTCATGACATACCAATTACTGCCATATTGTTTTGCAAGGAAAGGTTTGTTTAAAAAGAAAAAAGGCAATAAATGAAAACAAGAGACAGGAAAAAAAGTCACAGGACAGTCCTGCTACAATGTTGTACATGGTTAAATTTCTTAAATTCTTTGTAAGATTATGTAATTATTTATTCTTTTTTTATTTTTTTATTTTAGTCTTCATATTCTGCAGGGACTTAAAGTTTAACATCAATATTTGATGGAAAATACCTGTTCCATGTTATGCTTAACATGTTTGATATTGATACAGATAGTTTAAACCCAACTGCATATGTTGTAGGGTAAAAATAAGCTTCTCTTCTGCAGGGTTCACAACTTAAGTTTGCAGACCAAAAATCAGAGAAAAAGAAGGGCTGCAAAGACAGTCAACATTTTGGCCTTAGCCTTTCAAGGTCAATGAGGACTCAGGACATATAAGAACCTGTACTGTAACATTATTTATCTCAGTTGGGTCCCAAATTTTCTGATCAGGAAGATTGTGTGGCCACATAGGAAAGTGATTGATGATGTAGAGTGGGCCTATGGAGAGTCACATGGAGAGAACACATTCTCTCGGGCTTTTACAGAGAACAAGTTGGTCAAGTAATGGCCATTACTCATCCATATGGCTGATACTCACAAAGGATCTACAAACTGCAGTGTACGGTTTCAGGTTAATTCCTGAGGGGATTTGACTGACCTTATCAGCTACAAAAGTTACATTTCTTGTTATATATGTCTTGCTTTAGCTTGGTCTTAACCATCCAGCAGAAAAGTATGACGACAAAGTATAAAAAGTAAAGCCACATTAATATGCTGAGCTGTAAAAAGCTCAAGTCAACAACTTTTGACATTGTTAGTCTTACAGAGAACTCACTACTATTATGGACTACTGGACTATATTGAGAGATTCTGCTGAATTCAAGCACCTATAGTGTTTGAATGACAATGGATTGACCTTCTCTGAAAAAACTAACCAAAAAAGGGGAATACAAATGAACAACCATTTTGTATCTATATACTGAAAATAGTTAGGATAAACATACAGTTCCATTTTTTAAATTCAATGAATAGAGAGGCTTGTTATAATAGTATTTGAGACAGGATATCATGTCTGCATCTTGTACAATGAATAACTACTAAGACAGCAATGTGCAATGTATTAATTATTGAAAATGTGCCAGTAATCGGTTGAGAAACTGTCTCATTGATATTTCTTTCTCAATAAAATTATTTTAAAAATAAATAAACCTACCATAGGTGTTATTTCTCTTTTGATGTATTTAAAATTTCTGTGATACTAGTGTTCTTCAGTTTCATAGAAGCATGTTTAGAAATTTTCTTTATGTATAAACTGCTTGAAATACATTGTTTTCTGAATATGAGGATTCTTGTTGTTTCAGGAATCCTGAGACTTTATCATTCAGCTACTTTATCATTCATGAAGCCTTCTGAATATCACATTTTACACATTCTTTCCAAAATTCCAAATACACATTGTTACATTTAACCTTAACTTTTGTATTTTCCATATTTTTCCTTGTTCTGATGTACTAGGGTAACTTTTCTTTATTTCCTATATCACTGTATTTTTCTTTTGTTTTAGTATTCTATCGTACTGCGAATTGAAGACAGAACTTTCCACGTAGTAGGCAAACATTCTACAATAAACTATAATTCCAACCTTTATTCAAAAATCCTTTTAAAATTTTGAGACAAAGTCTCATAAATTGCAGTCTATCCTCAAGCCTGCAGACCTTCTGCTTCAGCCTCAGAGTAACTGGCATTACAAGCTTGCACTACTACACCTAGATAGCCATAATATTATTTTTTTTCTTTCTTTTATTTTAAACCAAATTGGTAGGACAGTTTCAATAATTAACACATTGCATACAATCTACCTAGTGGTTCATTGTTATAGTAGATGCAGACATGATTTCCTATTTACAAACACTATTAGAACAAATCCCTCTATTCATAAAGAGAATGAAACTATATATCTATCCTAACAATTTTGAACACAGATACAAAATGAACATTCATCTGTATCCCCTTTTTTGTTAAGTTCCGTTATTTGAATATTATAGGTGTGTTAACTCAGCAAAATATTCTAAAAG
>NW_004524718.1:8036960-8041476 GCF_000260255.1 Octodon degus
TCCTGAGATCCTGTACCTCAGACTGTAGAACCTTTGTCAGTGTCAGCCATGTGAATAAGTCACAGCCATTGCTTGTCCAACGTACTCTCTGTGAAAGCCTAAGAGAATGTATTCTCTCCATGTGACTCTCCTTAGGCACACTCTACATCATCGTTCACTTTCCTCTTTGGCCCCATAATCTCCTTGATCAGCCAATTAGGGACACTCTAGAGTTACATGACATTACAGTACAAGTTCTCATATGTCCTGAGTCTTAATTGACCTGGGAAGGCTAGGGCCAAAATGTTGGCTTTCCTTGTGGCCCTCCTTTTTCTCTAATTTTGATCTGCAAACTTAGGTTGTTAACCATCCAGAAGACAAATTTATTGTTATTACCATATAACCTAGTCTGTTAAGTTTAACCTCACTATGTGTCTGAATATCAAACATCTTAGGCATAACATGGAACAGGTACTTTTCATCAAGTATTGATATGCTGAACTTTAAGTCATTGCAGAATATGATGAAAAAAACATTTAAAAATTAGAATATATTTTAAAAATAGGCATAACAAATTATATAATTCTTATGTTTACAAATAAGTCCAAAAATATAACCATATACAACCTTGAAGCACGACAGTCCCAAAACATTCCTTTTCCTGTCTCTTGCCTTAATTCACTACCCCCTTCTTTTTAAACAATCATTTACCCAAGAGACAGCAGAGCAGCACCTGGCATGTCATGAGAAGCAGCCCATATTCAGAAGACCAGAATGACTGGAACACCAAGCATGAAACGACTATTTCAAATTACCAACTTCAGTGCAGTTGCTTAGTTCACAGGTATCAGTATATGCAGTTAGTCAGGATGAGAAACTTTCCAATTAACTGCTAGATTCAAAAATCTTCTGGAGACTCTCAGGATCATTTACTTGCCAATCTTGTACATATAAATGTATGGCTTGTCACTGTCATGTTTTCTAGCTTTTCTCCTATCCCTGTCTTAATTAGTTAATTCTCAAGTTCCTGATTTCCTTTTAATTGTATTATACCTTTCTATTTTTATTTCTTCTTTTGAGTTCCTATACTAGGGAAACTATAAGATATTTACACATGTGCATCTGGTTTATTTCACTTATGAGTATATCTTCAAGTGGCATCCACTTCAATATAAAGGCTTTGACTTTATCATTCTTTATAGCTGAGTAATACTCCATTGTGTAAAAATACCACATTTTTTTCAACCATTCCTCAGGTGATGGGCATCGTGGTTGTTTCCAAAATTTGACTATCACAAATTGTGCTGCTAATGACATACGCACACATATATCCCTATGATATGATGTTTTCAGATCCACCAGCAAAATACCCAGCAGAAGAGTTGCTGGTTTAAATGGGATTTCCAGTCCAACATTTCTAAGGAGTCTCCACACTGATTTCCATAATGGTTGCACCAGTCTACATTCCCACCAGCAGTGGAGAAGGGTTCCTTTATCCCCACAGCCTCTCCAACATTTGTTTTGGGTGATTTCTTTATGATAGCCATTCTTTCTGGGGTGAGATGATATCTCAATGTTGTTTTAATTAGCATTTCATGGACGGCTAGTGGAGCATTTTTTCATATATTTATTCGCTTCTTTAATTTCATCCTCTGAGAAGCATGTGTTCATCTCGGATGCCCATTTCAGGATTGGGTCTTTAAATTTTGGGACCCTAGTGTTTTTTAGTTCTTTATAAATTCTAGAGAGCAGACCTTTGTCTGAGTACTTATCTGCCTGATTTTTTCCACATTTGTGGGTTGTCTTTTCACTCTGTTGGTAACTTCTTCTGATGTGAAAAAACTTCTCAGTAAGAGCAGGTCCCAGTTGGTAATTCTTTCAACTGTTTCCCAAGCGATTTCATTTTTGTTCATGAACTCTTCGCCTACCCCAATGTCTTAAAGAGTTCCTCCTACTTTCTCTTCCAGGAGATTTAACGTCTCTACTTTAATGTTTAGATCTTTAATCCATTTTGACTTTAGCTTAGTGAATGGTGATAGACCTGGGTCACGTTTTAGTTTTCCGCATGTAGACAGCCAGTTTTTCCAGCTCCATTTATTAAACAGGCTATCTTTCGTCCAATGAGTATGTTTGGCCACTTTGTCCAGGATAAGGTAGCTGAGTGTGTTAATAGGTGTTTCAGCGTCTTCTAATCTATTCCATTGATAATTGGGTCTATTTTGTTGCCAGTACCATGCTGATTTTATCACAGCAGCCTTATAGTATAACTTCAAATTAGGAATTGTAATGCCTCCTGCCTTGTCTTTATTGCCCAGGATTGCCTCTTCTATTCTAGGTCTTTTCTGGTTCCAAATAAATATTAGAATGAATTCTCTAGCTCTGTGAGGTAAGTTGCTGGTAGTCTGATAGAGCTTGCATTAAATTTATAGAGCAATTTTGGGAGTATGGCCATCTTCACAATGTTGCTTCTTCCTATCCAGGAGCATGAATATCTTTCCATTTTTTGAAATCCTCTATGATCTCTTTTTTAAGAGTACTGTAATTTTCCTTGAAAAGATCTTTGACTTCTTTAGTTAGGTTAATTCCAAGGTATTTCATTTTCCTTGTTACTATTGTAAAAGGGATTTTTAAAAAATAATTTCCCTCTCAGTGTGTTTGTTGTCTGTGAGAGGGATGCTGTTGACTTTTGGGTATTGAATTTATAACCTGCTATACTATTGAATTTCTTTATTAATTCCAGGAGCTTCTTAGTGGAGTTTTTTGGGTCTTCCAAGTAAAGTATTATGTCATCTGCAAATAATGATAATTTAACTTCTTTTTTTACCTATTCTTATTCTTTTAATTTTTTCTCTTGTCTAATGCCTGTAGCTAATGATTCCAGAACTATGTTGAATAGGAGTGGTGATAGAGAACATTCTTGGCTTGTACCAGATCTGAGAGTAAAAGATTTCAGTTTTTCCCCATTTAAACTTTTGTTTAAAAAAGGTAATAAAATAAACAAGAAAAATAAAAAGGCATAGGATTGTCCTGCTAAAATGTTGTATATGATTTGATTTCTAAATTTATGTGCAAAAAATGTGTAATTGTTTTTTAACATTCTATAAGGATTTACATTTTAGAATATCCATGGTTGTTGGAAAAAGCAGTTCCATTTTATGTCTAGGGCATTTGATATTCAGACAGTGATGCTAAGCTTAACTGCCTCTGTTATAGGATAATAAGATCATTATCTGAATATCAGACCAAAAATTAGAGAGATAGATGGGCTAGAAGGATACCCAAAATTTTGGCCCTAGCCCTTCAGGTCAGTGAGAACTCAGGACATAAGAAAACCTCTGCTGTGACATCCTGTAGCTCAGCAGTGTCCCAAATTTTTTGATCAAGGAGATTATGGGGCCACAGAGGAAAGTGATTGACAATGTATACTGTGCCTAAGCAGAGTCACCTAGAGAGAAAAATTTTTCTCAAGCTTTAACAGAGGGCAAATTGGCCAAGCAATGGCCCTGACTCATTCACATGGCTGACACTGACAAAAGACCTACAAGGTGCAATACATGGTTCCAGGGTAAATCCTGAGGGGATTTTACTGACATTGTCAGATTGCAAAAGTTATACTTTTAGTTATACTTGTCTTGCTTTAGCTTCTTCTTAACCATCCAATAGAAAAGTATAGCCATGAGATTTAAAAGTTATATTAATATGCTGAGCTCTAAAGACTCAAATCAACCACTTTGGACAATTGCCAGTTGTGCTGGTAACTCACCACTACTATGGACTATTGTACTATATTAAGTTATTTTGCTGAATTCATGTACCAACAATATTTGAACTGGCATCAAGTATGAAAAGGTCCTTTAAAGACTGTTCCAGATACAGCTTTTCTAGCTGCAATGAACCACCCATCTTTGAAGAAATGAAGAATAAAGGAGGATATAAATAAAGAACTGTTTTTTGTGAAAAAATATATATGTATCCACAAGATGGTTAGGATAAATATACAGCTACTTTCTCTTAGTTCATCGAGAAGAAAGATTTGTACTAATATTGTTTAGACAAGATATCATATCTGCATCTTGTCCTCCGCATAACTACTACAAAGAGAATAATATGCAAATTTTCTTTTACTTTTTAAAGTTTCTAATACTAGGAGAAGATATCATACAATGTCTTTTAAATAAATTGTAAGTCAAAGATACAATATAAATTTTAGAACAAAAATTAAGATTAAGCAATATTCAGAAAATTAAATGTTTCCAAACAATTGAACTCAGAAAAAGTTTTCATGATAACAAAGAAGTATTAAGAGTAAAACATAAGATAAATATTGGAATGGCAAGTAAATGACCAGCACTTCTAACAGTTTGAGGATAGGATATCGCACACAGTTCTAGTGTGTTGTGGACATGCATAATGACCGTGACAGTTACTGGTGGCTAGGCATCACTTGTGGAACTGAGCTACAGCTATTTCTTTGAAATCCACCCTGTAGACTCAGGTGGAATCATGACTCATAGGGTGGAAGAGAAGTCTATTTGTG
>NW_004524718.1:8042881-8045095 GCF_000260255.1 Octodon degus
TACCTTAGCACCAGGTCCGGATCTATGAAATTCAGATTCCTCCAGGTGGGTGTTGTTTGGATCTGGCTGCTGTGCTCCACTTCTTTCTGCTGCAGGCGTTAGAGTTGAACCCCTTGTGTCTCTCTGGCAAGATGTTCTGCTCCTAAATCAGCTGGGTGGGTCTTGCCTCTATCCTCTTTGCAGGGAGTTCTGCTGAAGGGTTCCCTGCTGGGCCTGCAGCCTGGGTCGAATGAGGATCTAGCGGGCCCAGGTCCTCTCACTCATTCTCCGGGCCTGCGCTCTGGGTCTGTTCAGGATCCCGCCAGCCCCAGGTCCTCTCACTTGCTCGCCTGGCCTGCGCTCTGGGTCTGTTCTGTTCTGTTCTTTGAGACAGGGTCTTGGTAGGTCTGCAATTTATTAATTATTGTAACTGTCCTACTAACCTGTTTTGAAACTCTTTCATTGCTATTTTATTTTTTTTTCTCATTATAGTGAACTAAAAAAGGGAAAAAATTCAACTGGTTATTTCATCTGAATCATTGTTTTTTATAGACAGACTCATGATGTTTATATGTACATGTGTATATATAGCATACCCATGCATATATATGAGCTTAGATCTTTTGGTGGGTTCTGATAGAAATGTCCATATTTTGCATAAAGATCACCTCATCAGAGAGGAATAATTTCAGTGAGCAAAGTAGATTTGGATATAATCAGGGTATTCATAGAAAATTCATAATGAGCAAATGAGTTCTCAAAATGTCTCCATGAATTTGAAATAAAATTTGAAGAGATTTTCACGTATATGGAAAAGGTAGGGAAGTTTGGATTTGTCTAGGAAAATATTTATAGTATTATTTTATGAATGAAATTCATTAGTAGTTAACTATTCAATTAAACAAATACTGATGAGTAAGTCACTTTTCTGTTGAACACCTCCTTTCCTCATCACTGGTTAATCATGGAAAATCCAATCTCCCTCTTTTCTGTTTCCCAAGTTGATATAATTCTTCACATTAATGTGATATGTGATGCAGTTGTTAATTATCCCCAAAAGACAATAAAACTCACATATTGAATGGTTTCACATGAGATATAATAAACTATAATGTGAATTAAATTTTAAAAATGATTATTGTAAAAGACACACTGGCATTAACCTCCCCAAATACTTGCCCTCTCTTTAGACACAATTATCAGACGGTTCTTCACACTTTCTGAAGCGGTTATGGAAGGGCTCTTCCACAAGACTTTACTTGTGCTGCTGTGGCTGCCTCCATGTCTATGAATCATTTCAAACTCTTTACCTTTCCTGGTCATGTTGACTGTGGGAAAGAGCCAGGAATTGCACAGGCTAGATCTGTTGAACAAGGTAAGTGAAGATACACCATGATGTTTTTATTTGCCTGCCTTTCCCTTGGATGGTTCTTGGTAGCATTAACTGTGCTTTTTCTCATACCTCATCAAAACACTAATGAAATACTACTTCCTGAACTGCTTTGGAAAGTGCCACAAATGATAGGATAAGTGTTTATGAAGCAAGAGTGAGAATTTTGAGGAGAATTAATGACAATGTTAAATGATAGTTTTAAAACTTAAAAGTCATCTTGTATTTTGATCACCCATGATGCATAGCACAGTAATTAATAAAATTGAGTGTCATGTGTTTTTCTCAGAAAAGTACATTATCATCCGGTGGAATCTCTAAAACACTGGGGAAACTTTCAATTCTATTACAATAAAAGATTAAACAAAATACATAAAAGGTGAGGGAAGAAGCAAGAAACAAATTAAATGGTATTCCCAAGGGGTTTTTAAACACATAGTATCTCACAGTTTGTGTTTCCCTTCTTTTTTTTCTCTTCCTCATTTTTCTTTTTATAATGATTTTTATTATATTTACTTTGTATTGGTGAACTTCTTTTTGCTAAGACAATGTCATGTTTTGATTCACTTAGGACCATCATACTCTGATAAGACAGCTTCCTACTTTTACTCTGTCTCTCTGTCTCTGCGTTTCTCTCTGTCTTTCTCTCTCTCTCTCTCTCTCTCTCTCTCTCTCTCTCTCTCTCTCTCTGTCTCTCTCTGTCTCTCTCTCTCTATCTCTCTCTCTCTCTCTCTCTCTCTGTCTCTGTCTCTGTCTCTCTCTCTCTCTCTCTCTCTCTCTCTCTCTCTCTCTCTCTCTCTGTCTCTCTCTCTCTCTCTCTCTCTCTCTCTCTCTCTCTCTCTCTC
>NW_004524718.1:8045195-8051616 GCF_000260255.1 Octodon degus
TCTCTCTCTCTCTCTCTCTCTCTCTCTCTCTCTCTCTCTCTCTCTCTCTATCTCTCCCTATTTTAGCAGACTGACAGAATGCTTTCTTTCAGATGTCTGTACAAAGGAAAATAATGTGAATCCCTATTGTACATGTGTAAAAATATTAAAGATATACGATGAACAAAAACAGTTTCTTGTATTTATTTCACATCCTTGTGGGTCATACACTTAAGAGAAGAAGCAGTTTTGTTATGACCAACAGTAACATCTTCTCTTGGTTTAGTGGTGATTACAGTGTTGCTCTGCTCATTTTTAAAAATTTTTCCTGGTTGAATTTAATTTGTTACCTTTGAGGTATAGTGCACTTCTATAAATATAGACGGTGATAGCATTCTGCCTTGAAGCAGGGCAACAAAGTCTTTTGCATTTATTTGTAAGATTTGGGCCAACCGTTTCTCATCTACCACAGACTTATGCATTTTATTTCTGTGTACATAAATTCCTATATTTTAGTTTCTCTTGGTTTTCCTATTTCTCTATAAGCCTCTTATTCTCTAACACAAAGGTCTCAATTTCTGGTTTATTAATGTACTCGTTTATGTATTCAAATGGCTATTAATTGAGCAGATATTATGCTGTAAGAATAGGGGAATTGTGGTGTCAGTGGTAGATATGACCTATGTCCTCAGAGGGCTTTCCTTCTAATCAGGAATTCTAAAAATCCAGTGTCACTGTAATCAAAATTATCTTGTTATTGGGGGCTGGGCAGGTGCATAGAACAGGCACCCAACCATTCCTGGGGAGATTCAAGGAGACTTCCTGTTGGAGAAGGAGTTAGAAGAATAAGAAGCTACATATAAGTTCACAAGGTAAAAGTGACAAGAAGAGATGAAAAGAGTGCTCATGAAGTTGGAAAAACATATGAAAATGTTCTGAAATAAAAAAAAAAGAAGACAGTATGCTTGAAGAAAGAATTTGGTAGGACTAGAGCTAAAGTGCATGAGAAAATAGTTAAGGAAACATGTGTCAGAAAATCCCAGGTCTAAGGTTTGTTTACATATTTATTTATTGAAATTAATGGAAGCTTTATCATCCTAAAGAGACTAACTAGAGGTTACAAAAAGCGATTGAAATGATTTAAGCAGTAGAAAGACAGGTACAATCTGGCAGCAGTTGTAATTCATCAGTGGGTGAGCCACTGTAACTAGAGACTGGATGAGCTTAACTGCCTTATGCAGTCAATAGCTAGAGAGAACACAAGGTTGAGCACGGAACTCAAAGAGCACCAGGATGTAAGGGTGGGAAGTTGAAAAATATGCTCAGGAATTTGGAATGAGGCACTCAAAAAGGAAATAGAAAAGGAAAATGATGTGGTCCCATAGAAGAAGGGGAAGAAACTGTTTCAAGAATAAGGGTTTAGATACTACTCTATGTAATGAAAGGAGGCATAAAATTATTCCATTAGTATGAGTTAGGTTTATATTCCTTAGGAAGAAAGCTACTGAGGTGTGAGGAAGACTATTCAGTGTTGGCAACGTATAAAATATTAAGCTAATGCAAAAATTAACATGGTATTCAATTAATAGACAGTTAAAATATTTTTTCTATCAGAAATTTATAATATATAGTACATTAAATGTACAATAGTAGTTTCTCATTATAGTTTTAATTTGTATCTCCCTAATGACTACTGATGGACCTCTTTTCACATGCATATTTGACATCTGTATATCTTCTTGGAGGAAAAATTTGTTAAATATATTAGTCTTTTTATTTTGGAGGTTATTCTTAACTACTATTGAATGACATTTCTATTATAGATATTCAGTATATATCTTTTATTATACATAAAATTTTCCAATATTTTCTCCAGGTCTACAAACTGTGTTTTTATTTTCTTAAGGTGTCTTTTGAGCAACAGATAAATTTTATTTGATAAAATATAATTTATTTAAAAGGTTCTACAGTACATGATGTTAGTATTATATCTAAAAAATCTGCCTAACAACCTAAGTTCTATGTAAAATAGTACAAAAGTCTCTTTGGAAGAGCAGCTGGATGATGCCTTAGAAAGTTAAAACAACTACCTACCATCTAATCCAGACTTTCTATTCTTAAATGGTTACCTGGAAAATAAAAACACATATCCACAAAAAGACTTTCCATAAAAGTTTACAGTGAATTAATTTTAATCCTTCCTTCTTCTTACTCGATTAATCTATCAAGATGTTCTAAGGATATAAATAAGGATCCTAGGGCCGGTCAAATAGCTCAGTAGCACCAGTGGTTTGATCCCCAGGCCTGCCATGCCAGCCCTGCCCCTGTGGCACACTGAGACAGCAATTGAGACTGGGCATGGTGGTGCATGCCTGTAATTCCAGCTCTTGGGAGTCTGTAAACAGATGGATCACTACGGGTCCAATCTGAACATCCTGCACATCCTGTAGAACCATCCCCCCCAAAAAATACAAATTAAATACATAAAAAATATACTATTTTGATTTAAAATAAAAAAAACTGTACTAGTAGTAATATGAGTGTGCCTTTCTTTTTCTCTTATCTTGCTTCACTTATTCTATTTGTTTTCCTGACTTTCTGGTAACTTCTAAGGGTGTTTTGTTTACATAAAGAATGTATTAATGTATCTTGTTTATGGAAATAAAAGGAAAATTTTATAATTTACTGTGGATTGACAAATATATAAAGAAATATATATAACAAATATATTAAAGAAACAGGAACAAACGTTTTTCATAATATCTGTTTTTTTTAACCTACAAATTTTTAGAATCTTTCTTTTTTATTAATTTTATTGAGAAACAAATAGTAATGAGATAGTTTCAAAACAAGAAAGGAGGTGAGGGAGAAAGGAGGTGGGGAATTAAGAGGAGGAAGAGGGAAGAGGAGGAGGAGGGGGAGGAAGAAGAAAAAGAGAAGAAAGCTAAATTTTGAAAACTGCATACCATGTAATATGTAAAGTAATTACATTTATAAATTGACAGTATAATTGCTATTAAGTGACCATTTGTTATAGTCATGACAAAGCAAAAGAAGCTCTAAAACTGAAACAAAGAGTAGGTTTTTTTCAATTTTAGGAGTTCTACAAGAAGATCTTAATGTTTCTGAAAATAAAGCAACATGAATGCTCTCAAAATAAATAAATAAATAAATAAATAAATAAATGAAACATGTTTTAACATTTCACTTTTATCCATTTTGGGTCCTTGAATTTTTTTTTTTTACAAAAAAAAATAGTACTGAAATTGTTTTTTTTTTTTTTTTCAAATATGCTTCTGAAAGAAAGTTGATGTTGAGGCTGGGGAGATGGCTCAGTGGAATAAGCACTTCCCTGTGGCAAGTGCAAGGGCCTGATTTCAAGCCCCGGTTCTGCCAAAAAAAGAAAAGTTCACCTCAATTTTGTTCATTTTTAACATATCTAATGAACTTAAAATATTTAAAATCTTGAGGTTTTTTTTTGTTGTTTTTTTGTACTGGGGATTAAACACAGGAACTTGAGCGTGCCATACATGCACTTTAAAAATTTTTGTTTGTTTATTTTGAACAGAAACTTTTTTTTTTTTTTTTTGAGACAGGATCATGCTATGCAGTTTGGGCTGGACTTGGGCTCACTATTCTGGCCCCTAGCCTGATCTTGAACTCTTATTGACCTTCCTGTCTCAGCTTCCCCAGTGCTGTGATTACAGGCATGCACCACCATTCCCTGTTCCAGGGCGGCACAGCATATGGGGCTAGGGGCTGAACTCTGGACCTGTGCTTGCCAGGTAGGTGCTTATGCCTCTGAGCTATCTCCCCAGCCTTAAAATAATTTTTTAATATATCACTCTTTCCCTTTTTGGAATTGGTCTATGTAATTTAGAAACATACAATTGTTTAAGTGTAGCACTGGACTGTGAACTTGAATTCATTTTATGTTTAAATGAAAAAAAAAATTGTTGTTTCTCTTGAATTCTATCACAATTCTTTAAAGACTGGGAATAAAATAATCAATTCTCTCCATAGTGTTAACGAATTCAAACAAGTGGAAGAGAGAAAAAGATTTATGGAGGAGAGGTAGGGTTTTCCACCCCTAAAGTATATTTCTGCTGTATGTCCTAGGGAAAGCCCAGCTTGGTGTGACCTATTTCTATACAGCAAGAGAAGAATGGAGGGGGAAGGGAGACTGTGCACTGCCTCTTATCTGGTCCACTCTTTATTTCTCTACATTCTTGCCAACATTTGTCAATTGTCATTTTGTATGTGAGCTATCCTCATGGCTACAGTGATCTCACTTTAAGCTCCTTCTTCTTCTTCTTCTTCTTCTTCTTCTTCTTCTTCTTCTTCTTCTTCTTCTTCTTCTTCTTCTTCTTCTTCTTCTTCTGCCTCCGCCTCCGCCTCCGCCTCCTCCTCCCCCTCCTCCTTCTTCTTTTTTTTTTTGATGGAACCGGGGATTGAACTCAGACCCTTGTGCTTGCCAGGGAAATGCTTATTCCACTGAGCCATCTCCCCGGCCCATTTGTTTCTTATTAACAGGGAAACAGATATATCCATTACTGCAAACACTTGTGGCTTCTTTGTGTTTTGAACACTCAAAAGCCCCTCTATTGTATATATATATATATATATATATATATATATAATTGTTGTCAATCATACTTAACTGCTATGCTATACAGAACACTAGAATTTATATACCCTAAACAGGCATTTCCCAGTGTCCCTTTTTTTTCTGTTACAAGAATCAAACTCAGGACCCTGGGCTTGTCAGCCTGGCACTGTGCTGCTGAGCTATATCCCTGGCCCAACTCTCCAACACCCTTAACCTTTCTCCCTACTCTTCTCTGGTATCCACTATACTCTATTCATCTTCTATTTTTATGAGGTTTATTTCTTTAGGTTCCAAATGTAAGTGAGAGAATGTACTGTTTGTATTTATCTGAGCTATTTCACTTAACATGATGTTCTCCAGGCTCATCTATGTTGCAGCAAATAAAGTATTTCATCCTGTTTCATGGCTTGGTGATATCCCTTTGTGTATATATACACCACAACATATACACCACATCCTCCTTATTCCTTCATCCATGATGGACACTTAGTTTGAGCTATTGTTAATAATGTTGATGTCAATCACCACACATAGGTGATATTGTCTCACTCCCTTCCTCCTTGGGATTTTGAATAAAAACATTATTTACACAAGAATATCAGATTGTGTCTCTAAAGAAACTGACCAAGATAGTACTGAAATTGTTTCCAGAAAGAGTCTTTAAAGATGTCACTGTTGGGCATAGCACTCAGGAGGTGTCAGTTCAAAGTTCAAGGCCAGCCTGGACTACTCAGTGAGTGCAATACCAGTCTGAATTACATTGCAAGATCTTGTCTCAAAAAAATAAAAATAAAAATTTAAAAGGTGTGTGCCATTGTGCCTCACTCAGTTTTCAAAATTTTTTAAAAATAATAATTAAGATGTCACTGAAGACTGGGTGGGCTCACTACCTGGATGGCAATGATAGCCCATGCAACAGTGATAAAAGAAATGCTGACAGTCTGTGAATTGTTTCAGCTTTGTGGCTATTCAGACATCATGTGTAGGGGATAGCCAACTGGTGGGCAACTTGTAACACCCAGCTGAGCTGAACCAGCATGGTGCTAGGCGTGGGAGGCCCACCTGAGGATTGTTGGTGGCAGCATAAAAGGCAGAACCAGACTGATGTTAACAGGCTGTCAAGGAAACTGTTCAGAGAAGCTGTTGAGGATCTGTTGGAAGCTGCTGATTGTCTTGGGCTATTCGGCTGGGGGAACTTTTCATGCTTGTTTTCCTGGAGAAGTTGGTTATTCTTGTCCAAGGATGAGCTTGGGACCTCATTATTATTGAGAATGGGTGTGGTTCATTTTGAGGGAGCTCTGGTCTTTACTTTGAGCATCACTTCTTGGCTCCAGAGGGGAAGATGGTACACAGTTCAGTCTCCTGGAGAAGCTTGTCATGTTGGCTTTCCTGATGGGAACTGTGCTTTCCTTTTCCTTGGAGGAGCGCAGGACCTCATTGTTGCTAAGGATGGCTATGGTACTTTTGTGGTAGCTCTGGTTTTTACCTTGAGCATTGCCTCAAGTACAGATTCCTCAGCCTGCTACACAGATCCTTCATCCCACTGACATTGGATTTCTAGCTCTCACCACTGATCTTTGGGCCTTCTCAGTGCAGATCCATGACGCAGGCCTGCATGAGAAATTGTCATGGGTTCTAGTCTCCAGTTGAATTCTTGGGAGGCATTGTTCAGTGCTCTAGATTTTCAGCTGGACTCATGCAGACCCTCATCTGGACTCTATGGACAGATTTCCTGAACTCTTCATATAATATCCTTTGGATGATTCATTCTAAAATAATCTTATATAAAATTTCACCTCTATTGTATTTTTTCTTTGTAAAACCCCAAACTAT
>NW_004524718.1:8051716-8077710 GCF_000260255.1 Octodon degus
TCATGACCAGAAGATCCATAGCTAGGGTTAAATCTCAAGATGAGTTTAAAGGGAAGTTCTGAGTCTCATAGGGGAGGAGAAGTATTAGACACTAAAGAAACTAGAGAATATGCCTATCATGGACTGACAAGAAATACAGTAGTCAACATATTATATTTATCCTTGTGATTTTAGAGGTATAATTTGAGGCACAATTAAGAAAAATAACTTTTAGAGCACTGGAGTACCACTGCTAATGCTCTATTTGAATACACTCTTTTCTTTCAAGTACAGGTATTTTGCTCATTCCTAATTCTACCTCAAATAAATTAAGAGTTCCAACTCAATCTGAAGTTCTTAACAAATAAATGGATATTGCACATAATCTACTTAGTAAGTTTTATAAATTCATTAAATTTTATCAATGCCTATTAAACTACAATAATTTTATTCATAGGAAATTGATTGCACTTTCATTTTATTTCTTGGTGTATTCTTTCAATAGTGCATTATTTTAATATTCTGAAATTATTTTAATCCTATCAAATTTGAGCCAATTTGAGTTTATAATTTGTAATTTCTCTAAGATCCTGAAATGTGAAACCAGATAGAGAATCTCTTTTCTTGGACTAGAGTCTCTTATGTTTTTAAGAAGACACTTGAAGATTATGATATTGGCTCAAATTTGATAGGATTAAAATAATTTCAGAATATTAAAATAATGCACTATTGAAAGAATACACCAAGAAACGAATTCCATATATTTAAGTGGATTTAGAAAGTATTTCTGAAGCATGCTAAGTATGATATTTCTATATGTATTTCTACAAAGTAGTGCTAGCTTATGATCATTTTATAGATACAGAAAAAAATAAAAAGTATTTCTTGTTTTAAGAAAAATATTTTCCATTCCATTTTGTTACATAGTCTAGGTTGAAGAAAAATTGAGTGAGTTATATGCAAATAGATACATTAATGCCTAGATATATGAAAAGAGAGCTAATATAAGTCTAGCACTATGTGCATGTCCACTTGAACACACACCGTTTAAAGTACAAGTACTTCAAAAGAGAAATGCTCTAATCCTACTTTACACTAGTAGGTGTCTAACTATGATGATAGGATTCCCACAAAACAATCTAAGTGGTGTGTCAGTCGCAGAGTCTGAGCTCTAGTTACCCTGCTCTGTACAATAAAAGCAACTTCATTTTTACCTGCTCTACACACAGGACTTCTCAGTAGGATTATACTTGGAGAAAGAATTTATTACATTTTAAACTGTTACCCTAGTGGTCAGCCAGAAGATGCTTATAAATTTTTGTCCTAAATGATTTCATCTACCAAGATAGGTTCTTTTTGTGCGAGGGCGAGTGACCAAAGTCATTATCACATCCTAGTGTCAATGTATGATATACATGAAAAATTTAAGTTACTAAATGAAGTATTCACTGAAAAATTCCTGACTCAATCCCACTTTTCATATTTTACTTGTAAATAATCAAATCAAATTATAAGCAACATCCACTTTTTCCTTTTATTATCATGCTCTATTCTTACCCCCACACTATTTTACCCACTCAATTTCTCTTTTTCTCCTCTATGCATTTTTTCATTTAATATTTACTATATGACTACTTAAGCCTAATGCATCCAGTGAAAGGTGAGCCCCATAGGGAACATGCTTGTCTTGCTAAACACGGCACCACCGAATCTAGCAGACCTAATGGTACACACCAAATAATCAGCTTAGCAAATGTATCAGGAAGACATATACATTGGTGGAAACATGACCTGTTTGCCACCAATCAGATATGTTTTTCTCAGAATGTCCCCCTCTTTCTTCTTGCACCCTTGCTGTTTATCACAGCAAGCACTCATCAGTCCAGCTGCCCTTAGTCTACACCCTAGATCCCAAAATTGTATCACTTGGCTAAGATCATCTATTGTAGTGAAAGTTTCCAACTCAGAATCAAGTGCTGCATTTTCTTTTCATGTCTCTTTTGGCTTTATGACAATTTTTAAGATTAAATTTCTATTGTTTGTTTATTGTCATTTGTTTTGTCTGATGTCTGCTCATGAGTACTTTCATGCTATGTAACTTTGGGAGAAATATCACAGAAAGGATGCTATATTCCACTTATTGCATTCTGTTAGGTGGCATATGTTAATTTGTCACAATACTAATGACATATACTTTTTTTCTTTCATTTGCTTTCCTCTTTTTTATTAATTTTTTTGAGAAACAAATAGCAATGAGACAGTTTCAAAGCCAATTAATAAGACAGTTTCAATAATTAATACATTTCATATCATTATCTTCTTAGTGGTTATTCAGAGGACAAGATGCAGACATGATATCCTGTCCAAATAATGACATATACTTTGATTCTTTGATCAAGAAAATATCTGCCAGGCTTCTCCACTCCAACATTACTGTTCTTTCTGTTTTTAATTAGTAAAGATATTGCAAAGAAGAACTTTTAAATATATGGTTCTCATAAAAGTTTCAATGTTTTACTCTATGTATATCAGCATGGACTTATAGTTTTCTGTTTTATTCAGTGGGTCACACAATCCCAGGTCATTGTTCACTGCACTCAGCTTATCTCAGATTTATGCAATGGAAGATCCTTGAATTTAGCTTCTGCGAATTCTCAGTGTCTGTATCATTGGTTCTCTGAGACAAAGCATTGTCCAGCCTCACTGTATATTTTCCTTTACTCAGCTCTGAACTCAGCCATTTATTGAAAAAGAAAAAGGTTCTTCAACCACAGAACAATAGTTAGAAGCCAAGGCCAGAGTGATAGTACATTCATTGTTCTTGGGTTATATCTTTATTTGAAAATTATTTAAGTGGACAGACTAGAAATACACACATAAAATATCTAATATGTAACATACAATGCGTGAGGCATAATTAAGGAAGATGCAAAAATGTCTTACAGCAAAAGAAGCATTACCATTAATCCTCCTCAAAATACTACACCTTGCTTGTAACACATATATCCCATCAGTCTTGCCCTTTCTTTCATGAGGATGTTTAGTTGTATTGTCATGGACACCTGAACATTCTGAAGACATTCAAAGAATTTACCTGTCAAGGTCACTTGATATTGGGGGCCAATCAAAAGCTGTCTGGAATGAGATCTGATCATAAAGGGGAAGAGGACGTACTGTAATTGTTTTAAGGAGGCTGTCTTTCCATTGAATGGTGCTCAGTAGCAGCAATCACATTATTTTATCAGACCTGTAGAGAAAAAAAAAAAAAAAATATATATATATATATATATCATATATCTGTTATACGCATGTGTTTTCTTACTATAGTTGCTTTCTAATTTGGTTTTGAGGTCTAAGAGAATGGTCATATGTGAAGGTAGCCAGAGGAAAGCTGAAGTTGAGTATTTCAGTCATGTGAGACACATGACTGTTAACAATCCAAACTGCAGGAAACCAGGAAGTTTAGTGCTCACATGTCCCAGCGAGGTGAGGGCTGCTGACAAGGGGCTAAAGAAGAAGCTTTAAGTGGTATCCGAGGAGGCGATCAGGATTGGGCACTTCTGCTTTTATTAAGGCTTACAGCATCACCTCTTAGGCTTTCTATGAGAGGCTCTGGGTTTGCTTATTTGAACATGAGAAAGATAGATTTTAGTGTTGTCAATAAGTGGGGTGTGTTTGGGTTTTCAGTCAGTGAGATGAGAAACAAGGGGGCGGTATCACAAACAACATACAGAGAGGAAGGGACTTAACCAGTGGAATGGTATTCTGGTTTCCAGCAACTTATGTCAGGTCTACAAATGAATGCTGAAGGAGAAATTTAATAAAAAAAATTTATGAAAACATGCATGCATTCATGCACATTCCACTCACATGTGCACTTCTGTTGGTGTGTAAATCTAGCTGCATACAATGAAAACCTCATATATTATGTTGGTGTCTTCTATTTAAGCACAAAACTTCCACGTTCATTCTTCTTTCCTCCTATTCTGTATTTGTAACTGTCTTCACTGACAGCACAAATGTGGTCTCCATTAACTTTTACATCTTGAATTTGCTCAGTCTCCCTGCTCCTACCACGCTCCCCGAGTCTGCCCATGCAGGTCCTCACTCTCTGACTTCTCAAACTGTTCCCTGCCCAGCTGCACTGGAACCCTCCGCAGTGTGCTGGACCTCTGATCCTTTGCGCTCCTGGCTCTCTCCGGGTGGGAGCCTTCTTAGCTTTGCTCCTCGTGCTGGCAGCGTTGCCTCCTCAGCACAGGCACGCCCTGACACCCGCGCCCGACCCCGCGCCCACCCTCCTCTCCATACGGACACCTCATTTCCCCTTTGGGCTCAGCCACCACACATCCAAACTTTGCTCCGTCGTGATCAATCTCATCACCCCACCTAAGCTCTGACAAGCTTGTCCTTGGCATCCCTCCTTACTTAGTTTGGACTCGACGCCCTGAGCTGGACCACCTTTCCAGCTCTGTTCAGACTATGACTCCTCGCTGACACCCGTGCTCCCCTACAGCTCCTGCTTTGCCAAGACTCCCTTCCTGGGCTCCCCCCCACACCACCCGCGGATGGCTGCCCACCCTGTCCTGCTGGCCTCCCACGCCCCAGCCAACCCAGCTTACATTTGCCTGTCAGCTTTTACTTCCTCAGTGCATATGTAGAGCACTGGGATGGAAGCTTTGATTTGGAAGAAAAAGGAAAGAGAGAGAGAGAGAGAGAGAGAGAGAGAGAGAGAGACAGAGAGAGACAGAGAGAGAGAGAGAGAGAGAGAGAGAGAGAGAGAGAGAGAGAGAGAAAATAAAGAAGAAATGCCCTTGATCTTTTTTGTTAATTAATATGACCAAACATTTTTTTCTTCCTCACTCACTGAAGAGTCACTTTCAGATTTCTTTGGAACATCTTATTCCAGAGAAGCCTCTGTTTTCTAGCTAAGGATCTCAACACTAACTTTTGTAGCATGTATTCTTTATAGAGGATGTGACGTAAATGTGACATGACATGCTAGGTAGTTATAAACGCTACCTCACTTTAATTAATACCAGGGCGATGAGTTATTGACTCAGCATTATTTGCTCTAATCTGAAAATGTTTGTTTAGAAGTAGAGCCCGTGGGAACTGTTAATATGTTTATTATTTTAGTCATTTCATTTTCTCATAATATCGTTATGTTCTGTTGCAACAATACATGAAAGATCTAGCCAAACAAACAATGAATGCAATTTTAATGAAAAAAATGATTTTCACTCTCATTGGAATGATTGAAGTTATTTATTATTTGACAGTAATGACATATCATTCCATGGCAAAGTGCTCCAATTTATTTGAAAATTAAATAAAGATGTAAATTAAACACAAAAAAGCAATTTTCTGAAGCAGGCAATTTTGCTAATTATGTCTTTTTACTATGTCATATAATTATAGTGAAAAAGTATATACTTAAAACCATGATATTTTGTACTACTCTGGTGTTTAAAGAAGTGTTTTGGATTCTGATAGTAACACTTTTTAAGTAATCCAATATTTATTCATGTCAGAGATAACAAGGATACTTCGTGCGAGCCAGTTTCCCATCATCTAATCTAACCACCCTTTGGGTAAAGCAGACCCTAATGAGATTAATTTAGAAAGTACAGGATATTTGAATGGAAATGCTGTTTTCAGTAGGAATAATACAATTACCTAAATGTATATTATGATTTTAGTGCAAAAGCACCCTTTGATGACTTACTCCGCTAATTGGGAACACAATTTTCTTTCTTACTATTTTTTTAAATAAAATTATCCCAGTGACTGACTGAGCTCCACTATCTAAAACAACTCAAGCTATACGAATTGCATCTGCTGGCAAAAATACTATGATTTATTGTAGAAGATATGAGCATTGTGCAGGAATGATCAGAGAGGAATGGAGCTGGGTTTGGAAACAGGTTTTCCTGTGTCAAGCACAATATTATTTTATATTGCATTTATTCCTCAGGCTACCCTCACAAACAACAATCACTTCTCTCAAGAAGCAGCAAACTAAACAAGAAGTTAGTACCTTGTGTCATCATTGTACAAATGATGCAGGATACTGCCGAGGACATTTGGAGAAAAAATAGTGATTGGCAACTCCTGAAACTATACAATAAACTGCTTTGTCTGATAGTCAAGCACAAAATAGTTTCATCTTTTCATGCCATTATTTTTTTTGTCACACACCCCAAAAATTTCTCCAAGAAAGCAAGAATGTTTAGAGAGTTTCATGAGTAGTAAGCAAAAATATATTTATTTCTGTTTGGGTTTGCATGTAAAATTACTTTAATGAAGAAAGTGGCTAAAAATATGAGACAATGTAATGTAAATATATTAGAAAGTGACTTGGTAGACACCACACTTTCCTAATTTCATATTAATAAAAATTTTCCCTTTTCCTTAAATATGTTTTTACCCTGGAAAAATCATGGTTATTTAGTTATTGAAGACTGCAGAAGTAAATGCAAAGATGTACTTCGATTTATAGTTCTAGATGGCAAATTATGTTTCATTAAACTTTCCAATAAGTTTATTTATTTATTTATTTGTGTGTGTGTGTGTGTGTGTGTGTGTGGCCAGCTCAGCCCACCAGGGGGCGGGGCTGGCTGGCATGTGGTGCTGGGAAATTGAACCGTGGTCCCTGTGCTTTGCTTAGCTTGTTCTAGGTAGGTGCTTTAGACCACTGAGCCATCTCACCAGCCCCCCTCCAATAAGTTTATATTAGTATCAGACAAGATGGTTAATATATGTTTGGGGCTATCTTTTGAAATGTTACTATAATGAAGAAAGATGGGTTTTTCTTAGGCCCAAGTAAACTTAAAGTTTGTGCTTCCGCTTTCATTTTTACCTCCCTAAGATTATTTACTTGTTTATTTTTATTTTATTGAGAAACAAATAGCAATGAGATAGTTTCAAAATAGATTAATAGGTGAACAGAATGATTTGTTCTAATAGTGTTTGTAAATAGGATCACAAGTCCGCATCTTGTACAGCAATTAACCACTAAGAAGAATATATGCAGTGTATTATTTGTTGAAACTGTCCTTCCGATTTGATTTGAAACTGTCTCATTGTTATCTGTTTGTCAATAAAACTTTGAAAAAAAAATGGCTGATCACAGTAAAAAAAAAATAGATTAATAGGACAGTTTCAATAATTAATACATTGTACATTGTTATCTTCTTAGCGGTTATCCATAGTACAAGAAGCAGACAGGATATCCTGTCCAAACACTATTAGTAGAAATCTTTCTTCTCATTAAATTAGGAGAAAGTAGCTGTATATCTATCCTAACTATTCTGTATATACAACTACAAAATGATCCTTCCTTTGTATCCCTTTTTCTTTTGTTTAGTCCTGTCAAAGATGGGTATTACATTGGCATCTAAGTACTATGGGTGCGTGAATTCAGCAAAACAATCCAACACAGTCCAGCAGTCTACAATGGTAATGGGTTATCCACAGAAGTTGTTGACTTGAGCCTTTGACAGCTCAGCATATTAATATGGCTCTACTTCATATACCTCATTTTTATACTTTTCTGCTGGATGGTTAAGGCCAAGATAAAGCAAGACCTATATAACAAGATATGTAACTTTTGTATCTGATAAGGTCAGTCAAGTACGCTAAGGATTTATCCTGTAAACCTGTATCACACGTTGCAGATTCTTTGTCAGTGTCAGTAATGTGGATAAGTCACGGCCATTGCTTGACCAATTTGCTCTCTGTGAAAGCCTGAGAGAATTTTTTCTCTCCATGTGACTCTCCTAGGCACACTATCCATCATTGATCACATTCCTCTGTGGCTCCATAATGTCCTTGATCAGAAAATTTGGGACACAACTGAGTTACATGATGTTACAGTATAGGTTCTCCTGTCCTGAGTCTTCACTGACCTTAAATGGCTAGGGCCAAAATGTTGGCTGGCCTTGCAGCCCTTCCTTTTCTCTAATTTTTGATCTGCAAACTTAGGTTGTTAGCCTTCCAAAAAAAGAAGCTTATTACCCTGCAACATATGCAGTTCAGTTTACCCTGTCTGTCTAACTATCAAACATCTTAGGCATAACTCTGAATGTATTTTGTACTCCATTTTCTAAAATCAAACTGTGAAATTAATGTCAGTTAAAGAAATATATTCAAGAACTTCAACGAGAGGTGAGATTATGAGAATAGCATACATTGAAGGGATGGTCATTTTCACCTATATGTGACTTATCATTTCTGTCTATCATTAGATGTGTGTAATACATTGTTTACATTCCAAATGGAAAATGGGGGCAAGTACATAGAACACATTTTTATTCCTTTTCCATCCTCTTTGCTTTCCCTCCCTCCTACTCCTATCCAACCCTTTCCTTTTTTGTACATGTTTGTAGTATAGAAGGCTTACACTCCTTGTGTGAAGTTGGTATTACTAACAGAATCTTCATCTACCTGTAGTTGGCTTTCTACTACATATTGTCAACACACACATTATAGATGTATAAAGACACAGACAGGTTTTATTTCTTCTTTCAGGTTCTTACACTAGGGAGACAATATGATATTTATACATATGGGTCTGGTTTATTTCACTTATGAGTATAGCCTTTAGTTGCATCCACTTACCTATAAAGGCCTCATTTGTCTTTCTTTATAGCTGAGTAATACTCCATTTTATAAAAACACCATGTCTTTTTTATCTATTCCTCAGGTGAAGGGCATGTTAGCTGCTTCCAAGATTTAACTATAACAAGTTGTGCTGCTATAAACATGGGTACACATATGTCACTATAGCATGATGTTTTCAGTTCTTTTGGGAAAATACCCAGATGGGGAACAGCTGGATTGAAAGGGATTTCCAATCCTAGTTTTTTCATGAGTCTTTACACAGATTTCCATAATGGTTACACCTTTCTACATTCCCACCAACAGTGGAGAAATGTTCTTTATTCCTCACAACTTCTCCAGTATAGGATGGCTGAGGTGACTGTACTAAGAATATCCATCAGTTTTTTGGAAATAGAAGCTAATGTGTAGAATTTTCACCTTAAATAACTCTGTATGCTGATATCTGCATCTAAGCAACTACATCAAGGAGTAACACAAAAGCCATGTTTGAATGCCTATCATCTTGGTCTTCCAATTGCATACCATTTCTAATGTCATCTCAATTATGATTATAGTCCCTTTAAAATAAATTTTTAAAAAAGTAAAAGAATAAGAGCAAAGAGAAACAAGAACAAAAAATTTAAGGTTTCTTGAAAGCAAATGGTGATATTCAATCATATGTCCAATCTTACATAACTATATCTGAACAGAATGAATGATGAAAATAGATAATATATCAACCATTGTTAACCAGCTATTCTTGTTTTGAAAATCTGCAACATATGTATTGTTGTATGTTACCGTTTTTGTCTTTGTTTCTGATTTTTGCTCTTGCTTTTGTTATTACTCTTCAAAATAAAATGAAATTAAATTTTAAAAAAGACACGGAGCGATACAGGCACACACACACACACACACACACACACACACACACACACGCCCCACAGGCTTGCCTCCTTGTTCCACCACCTCCCTAGACTTAGCATCCCTGGACAAGTTATTTATACTTGAAAAACTTCATTTTCCTTGTTAAAAGTAAGACACTCAATGGTACTGCTTTGTTATTATATGAAGTTGACCCACAATTAACTAAAATATTAGGTTTTTAGCATGTTTGGTTGACTGCCTATAGATTCTGGCAATTAAGATATCATCTTTAGCATTTTACAATTATTACTGCTGATAAGTATTTAAATGTTTCAAGTGTTTTAGTTTTACCTACTCCTATGTAATATGTGTGTGCTGAGAGTAATATGTTTAATGGTTGGAAAAATTTCAACTAATTTGTATTTTGTATAATTTGGGATATAATTGTTGAAAGGCTGAGAGAATTTTGCATGAAGGTAAATTCAAGCTTTGATTTAATGTTATAAAGATTTTCAGAATTAATTTACTTTTAGGGATATGGTTACATAGAGAAATTGTCCAGCCTTCTCTAGATACTTAAATCTTCAGAAATTATTTGACCAGTGACAGATTAATTGCATTCTCAAACTTAAAGGAAAGCTAGTTTAAATATTAAATATGCATATATTAAAAGTTTAATTTTCATTGCCATTTTTATATTTAGGAAGAAACTCCATTAGATTATATTATACAAAATGGGAAGTGTATTGTTTTATTTCTCAGGTAAAATCCTAACAATGAATTCTATATTGTCTATCTTAATAAATATGAGTCACACTACAGATTAAAAACTTTCAAAGAGCACTTGTCGAATTGATTCTCCTTTTGGCAGCTCTGTACTTAATAATGGTACATAAATCATCTTAACTATGGATTTGGAAGTAGTAGTTTTCAAAGACAACTGGATGATCCCTAATCATAATTGAGGATCAGGAAATTGAGTCTAGAGTCCTCCTGGAAAAGTGTCCTGTCTGCACTGAGCAGTGGGTGGGGCCTATTCACACACTGCATTACATCCTTCGTCACATTTTTAGAGACACTTGTTGGTTGTTTTCTAATGTTTTGCTTGGGCTCCTCAATTACTTTGTGCTCCTTATAGCAGAAGGCTTTCTCTCTCGCTACCAGACATATCCAAGGCAGACTCCATAGTCAGAACTGATTCCATTCTCAGCAATTACAATAATTCCATATGCACTTGTTGACAGAGTGACCACAGTATAATCAACTCAAATATATGTAATTATAACTGAGAAATTCAGTTTGGGTGAGAATTAAACATGAAATCAGTATGTTATAAATAAAAAGAATTTGAAGTGTTTATACCGGCCAAAATTTAAAAAGATACAGCAATTTTAAGTTGCATATATCAGAGTTAATTCATGATTTAAATATTTTTTCCAGAATTTAAACTGAAATATCCTAATAATGACATGGTCCTGACCATTATCAAACTCTTTTGGAGTGATCACATATGGGTCTGCTGACCCACATATTTGATCATTAATACTGTTTTTCACATACAGGAACCAAGTATCTTTGGAGAGTAGTTGAGTCCATATTTCAGGGCAGGGAAAAATTGGTATGTCTGAAGAATCTTAATTTTGTTAGAAATTAGGAGTGCTTTCATAAGTCCTGTGGAGTTATGTAAAGTTGTTATTTCTTCCATTGGAACTTTCATGAGCTCCTCCACAGCTCACAGTAAGAACATGAGGATAATGTATTTTATTCTGTGGTGCTGGTCACCCATCTTGTCAGCAGCGACTGCTTTCCCCAGCTTGAGCCTTGCATTTCTAACCAACAGAGGCTCTCTCTATAGGTCCAATTGTCACTCAGGTGCTATCAGTGCAGTATTTAAAACAATCCCAATTCATTAATTTTCATGTTATTTTACATCTGGTTTCTGGGACACAATCATCTATCCTTTACCCTGAAGACTTCAGGAGTATTGATTGCCCAATGCAACCACTTCTTTATTTTTACTACTACAGCACCCAGGTGGCTGACTGCTAATTTTAACTTTCCAGACAATTATTAGGAGTCAACCACAGTCACTTAGCTGCAGACAGCACAAAGCAACCTCTGAGAAATACCAGTGAAATCATGCTTTCTTGTCTTGTGCCAAAGGGGGAAAGCACATTTTTTCATTGCTCTGCTGTGTTAGATGGAATTCAGACCACAACTGTCTTTCAAGAACTGCTTCTCACATAAGTCACAAATGCTGTTTGTGACTGAACTTCCTTCTCCCACGTGTCTCATATAGGTCATTGACTTAAAACAGGTGATGATGCTTATGTCTCCAATGGTTCCTATAGCCAAGCTGGCTGACTCACAGGACCAGAAGTTAATGCCTGCTGGGAGAGAACCTGAAGTGGATATAGCGATTGTACATAGATATGTGGCCTCTCTATCTCATGCTTCTCACACCTATTAACAGGGTTCCAAAAGTGGTTGTTTCAAGAGACATGGATAGAAGTCCCAAGACATTTGAAAGTCATCCCTGAAGGTCCCAGAGCATCTCACTTCCACAGCTTTCCACTGGTCAACCAGCCACTAAAGCCAATTGAGATACAAGGATAAATGGATAAGAAGTCTCCTCTTAACAGAAGTAGTAACAAAAGAATTTCAGTCACTTTTAAGGTACTACATTAAAAACATGAAACATAGCTCCCTAAGATTTATTTTAAAATTAATGCCTTAAATTATTTTTACATTTAACTTATTTTCTATACAGAAATTTAAAAATTGATAGTTAATTAAATTGTAATAAATAGTATTATTCATAACAAATAATTTCAATGAAACATAATTTTTTACTATTAGCATAAAGTGAAACAAAGCAAACATTGTAACGATGGCCATAGTCCCAAAATTGCTGAACAGATTTAATACAATCCCTATCAAACTTACAACAACATACCTCACAGACCTAGAGAAATCAATCTTAAAATTTATTTGAAACAAGAAAAGACCTAGAATAGCAAAGGCAATCTTGGGCAACAAAGACAAGGCAGGAGGCATTATAATTCCTGACTTGAAATTATACTACAAAACTACTGTGATAAAATCAGCACGGTACTGGCAACAAAATAGAACTGAGGATAAATGGAATAGATTAGAAGATGCAGAAGCCTCTACAAACATACTTGAGAAACTTATCTTTGACAATGGGGCCAAACATACTTACTGGAAGAAAGATAGCCTCTTCAACAAATGGTGCTGGAAAAACTGGCTCTCTACATGCCGGAAACTAGAACTTGACCCAGGCTATCACCACACACTAAGCTAAAGTCTAACTGGATTAAAGATCTAAACATTAAAACAGAAACACTAAATCTCCTGAAGGAGAAAGTAGGAGAAACTCTTGAAGACATGGAGGTAGGCAAGGAGTTAATGAACAAAAATCAAATTGCATGGGTAATACTTGAAAGAATTAACAACTGGGATCTCCTCTTATTGAGAAGTTTTTGCACATCAAAAGAAATTACCATGAAAGTGAAAAGACAACCCATAAATTTGGAAAACATCTTAACTAATAAGCACTTAGACAGAGGTCTGTTCTCTAGAATTTATAAAGAACTAAAAACTGTAAGAGCCCCAAAATGTAAAGACCCAATCCAGAAATGGGTATCAGAAATGAACACAAACTTCTCAGAGGATGAAATTAAAGAAACTAATAAATATATTTAAAAAAATGCTCCACATCACTAGCTATCTGTGAAATGCAAATTAAAACAACCCTGAGATACCATCTCACCCCAGAAAAAATGGCTATCATAAATTAATCAACCAATAACAAATGTTGGAGAGGGTGTGGCTAAAAATGAACCCTTCTCCACTGCTCGTGGCAATGTAGACTGGTCCAACCATTATGGAAATCAGTGTGGAGAATTCTCAAAAATCTAAGACTGGAAATCCCATTCAAACCAGCTATCCCTTTAGTGAGAATTTTCCTGGAGGAACTGAAAACATCATATCATAGTGATATACGTTTATCTATGTTTAGAGAAGCACAATTTGTGACAGCCAAATCTTGGAAACAACCAAGATACCCGTTTCCTGAGGAATGGAAGAAAGAGATGTGATGTTTGTATACAATGGAGTATTATGCAGCTATAAGGAATGATAAACTCAAAGCCTTTATGTTTACGTGGATACAACTTAAAAACAGTCATAAATGAGATAAACCAGACCCACATGTGTAAATATAATATATTCTCCCTAGTGTAAGAATTCAAAAGAAAAATACAAATAGAAAAGTATAACACAATTAAAAGCAAAGTGAGGGGGGAAAAAAAGGAAAGCGAGACTTTAAGGATTAAGCAACTAAGAGAGGTCAAGGACAAAAGCTAGAAAAAAGAAAGGAACAAGACCATACATTTATAAGCACAAGATGGTTAAGGCAGTGACCCTAAAAATCTATAACAGGTTTTTGAAACTAGTAGTTAATTGGTAGGATTCTCACTGTGACTAACTATACATGCTGGTACCTGTGAACTAAGCACTACACTGCAGATAGCAATGTGTAATGGTAGGGTCAAGCTTGGAATGCCTGTCATTCTGGTCTTCTAAATACGTACTGCTTGTCATGTCATACCAGTTGCTGCCATACTCTCTCTCTCAACTAAATATCTGCTTAGAAAAGGGTAATAAAGGAAAATAAGAGAAAAGAAAGAAAAAGTCACAGGACTGTCCTGCTACAATTCTGTATATGGTTAGATTTCTACATTTCTGTGTAAAAATATGCAATTGTTTATTCTTATTTTTTTAACCTCCAGATCCAGCCCTAGCCCAGGCCCAGTGAGTGTGTGGGAGAGCTTCCTCTCCCGCAGCTCCCCCTTGTCCCCTTCAAACTCAGCTCAGGCCTGGTATACAGGCCTGGGGTGAAACTCTGCAGCTGCAATCCCTGCAGAGAGAGTAGGGGACAGAACCACCCAGCTAGTTGAGGAGCAGAACATCTTGCCAGAGGGGCACAACAGGTTCTCTCCCAAGAGCAGCAGCAGGAAGGAGCTGAGCACAGCAGCTGGACCCAAGCCAGGTACAAGTGGATAAATTCAAACTTTGTAGATCTGCACCTGAACTTCAGTTGGTGCTAAGGTTATAACTGCACCAAAGCTCTACAACAAAGGTCAGAAGACAGTGCTATGTAAAATGACAATAACGAACAAAATGCAATCTTAAATATTTTTTAAATTTTTTTCTTCATATTCTGTATGGACTTAAAGTTAAACATATCAAGACTTGATGGAAAATACCTGTTCCAAGTTAGGTCTAAGATGTTTGATATTCAGACAGATAGTGAGGTTAAGCTCAACTGCCTATGTTTTAGGGTAATAATAATAAGCTTCTCTTCTGGAGCGTTAACAGCCTAAGTTTGCAGAGCAAAAATGAGAGAAAAAGAAGGGCTTCAAGACAGCCAACATTCTGCCCCTAGCCTTTCAAGGTCATTGAGGACTCAGGACATAAGAAAACCTGTATTGTAACATCATGTAACTCAGTTGTGTCCCAAGTTTTCTGATCAAGGAGGTATGGGGCCACAGAGGAAAGTGATCGATGATTAGAGTGTGCCTAAGGAGAGCAACATGGAGAGAAAACATTCTCTCAAACTTTCACAGAGAGCAAATTGGTCAAGCAATGGCCATGACTCATCCACATGGCTGACACTGACAAAAGTTCTACAATCTGAACTATAGGGTTTCAGGATAAATCCTGAGGGCATTTGATTGACCTTGTCAGATACAAAAGTTACATTTCTTGTTATATAGGTCATGCTTTATCTCCGTCTTAACCATCCAGCAGAAAAGTATATAAACAAAGTATAAAAAGTAAAGCCATATTAATATGCTGAGCTGTAAAAGGCCCAAGTCAACAACTTCTGACATTGTCAGTCCTATGGAAACCCACTACTGTTATGGAATACTGGTCTATATTGGGATATTTTCTGAATTCATGCACATACAATATTTAAATGATAATGGAATGCGCTTCTCTGACAAAACTAAACAAAAACAAGATACAAATGAAGGACCATTTTCTATCTGTATATTCAAAATAGGAAAGATATACAGCTACTTTTTCTTAATTCAATAAATAGAAAGATTTGTTCTAATTGTGTTTGTGGACAGGATATCATGTCTGCATCTTGTTCTATGAATAACCACTAAGAAGACAACAATATGAAATGTATTAATTATTGAAATTGTCCTACTAATCGGTTTTGAAACTGTCTCATTGCTATTTGTTTCTTAGTAAAAATATTTTTAAAAAAAGCAAAACACAGACACATAAAATAATATAAATGAAATATAAAGAGCTGCTGTTCAGGCCAGGTGACTAGTAAACTGTTCTGAGAATTTTGTGTAAGACATTAGAATAAGTGCCTTGCCTAGCAATCTCTTTCCTCTCTCACAAAATTCAATTAGGTGTGTTTTACTATTGTTTATAAAATTATATAACTATGCAATAGTATTTTTATAATTGTGAGAAAATAAAAATTTGGACTAATTACTTTAAGTCACAAGGATATTTTTAAAGTTTGAATTCTATTAAACATTCTGGGGCACAAGTACAGATTTCAGTTTAAATTCCCGCTGTTTTAGAGTTTTTCTCAGGCACCAATCTATATGGTAAACAATATGATTAAGATTTTTTTTCTGTGACCTTTTCAAAATTAATATGGACTTTTCAATAAACAGGTATTTTCTTACCATTTTTTCTTATAAGTAACAGTCACACTGAATTTTTTTAATGCTTTCAATTATTTTTAGTAAATTTTTGAGTGACATTCAGAAAATTTGTAATTAAAAAACAAAAATCACCCTTATGTGGCTCTTCAGATAATTACTTATGCCTTGAACTGTTACCTTTTTCCTAAAATTAATTTATATTGCATTACCATTTTTCACTTATTTTTGTTTATAAAATCAAAATGTGTTCTAATATTATCAAAAGCATTTCATAAATATTTGTATTAAACAGCATGTTATTTCATCTAAAACAATTCTTACTATTCTCTACCTCATTCATTAAATCATTTCTTGTTCAATATTATCCTCTTATTGAATCTCATGATGAGCCATTCTTTATCCTTACAAAAAAATCAGGTTGTGAAGAGATTCTTTTCACCATGCTCTTTGCTGTATCATCCACATTGTCCTGTCAGTACTGGGTGTTCTCACATGATAATCTATAACACAGCATTTCCTCCAGTTAACTGTCAGGCTGCTAAGGCCTCGCCAAGATTCTTGAATACATCCATGACACATACTCAAGCCTTCAAATTAATGAGAGGGCAAAAATCTCTTTTACTAGTTTTGGAACCACACAACTCACAACTGGTAACTTCCAAGACTACTGTGACCCTTACAGCTCTTGAAGTTGGCAGGGTGGGGGGATGGCAAGCAAGCAGATAGGGAAATAAAGATAAAAGATACAAAGCTGCGGTCAGGCGGAGCTTCTCTTTCTCTGGATTGGACGAAAGGAACTGCTCAACCACATTAGGGCATTTATTTGTACAGTTGAAAGCTTAGTGTCACGTGGCATTCCTTTGAGTACCAATGGGTTGTTTAAATAGTCTCAGGCTTGGTGTTATCTGGGCTGGAATAGCTTATCTATATGGACTGCCTCTGGCACTCTTTTTTCTTGGATGTATGTTACCTCACCCCTACATATGTGATCAATTGCCAGCTTCAGCCCCTACCTCCAAATACACTTAGAAAGAAACAGTGAAGAGTTCTGGTGGGGGAGGGGGAAGAAAGGAAAGTGAAAAAAAAGAGAGTAGTAAGGAAAAATGGTTAACAAAGCTTTTGTAAGTAAGAATAAGAAGTGAGATTGAAGGTGGGGGGTTGAGGAGAAAAAAGAATCAAGATAAAATATGCATAGATATAAATTCCCTATGGTGAATGTGATCATTATGTAAAACTGAAATGTACCAAGAAAATTAATTTTAAAGAAAGACACAAACAGAATTCTAATGGAAACATCATAAAGCAAAGACGCTCTTTATCTTAAAATGGCAACAACTCAGTAGTACGCAGTCTTTTTTATTATGGGCTCGGTTTGCTTTCAGTACTCCCGTTGGCCCTCACCTGGATCCAGAAACATAGGTATTGGGTGGATTGTTACCTTGTCTAGGTAACAAAGTTAGTGAGAAACATCTGTTTTCTGAATATTTCCTGAGGCCTTTTTCCTCAATAATACTTTGGGAAACAAAACTATCATCTAAAATAAATCAGAAAAAGAAAAAGGTCTCTGCTACAAAAATTAGAGATGGTTAATGAGATAAATGGATGTCTTAGAGCCAGTTGCAAGGACAGATGGTTCTATGACCAGGGCTACAGTGTCAGCAATTCCATTTAAAAACAAATTGCTATGGTTTGTGTCTAGTTGTTCCCCCAAAGCCGCATGCAGTCATTGGGCAGGCTTCTAGACTTTGTGATTAATTCTTGATCCAATGCTGGGATTATGGGTGTGAGGGTGACACTTGCCCTGGGGCAGATAACCTGCATACAAATGTAACGAGGGGAGAGAAGCTTGCTAGCTGCCTAAGCAATTGCTACTGGCTTTGCTCTTCGTCATTTTCCACCACCGTCAATGACTTCCCTCTTTGATGTGCTGCTCTGCCTTGGAGTCTGCTGAGGATGGGCTAAAACCTCCACTAGCTGTAAGCTAATAAATCTTTCCTTCATTAATTTTGGGTGTTGGGTATTTTGTCCCATCAATGAGGAAAAGTAGGTGAGACACCAATTCTGAATTTTACAGTTCTACTGATCCATTTCCCTTGAGTCAAATCTGACAAAGAAAATAGTGATTGTAAATTTATTTGATCTAATGAAGAGCATTGCACTTTTCATATTTACTCTTACTACATCGATTATTTTATGTCATAATGTGTGTTCTTCCTTAAAAATAGATGAACAAATAGAGATTTCTTTTCTGAGTTCATTTTGCATTTAATTCTCATTTTCTGTAGAGCACTAAATTAGAGTTTTAAAGTTGCATTCATGCCATATTTATTCCATTAATCATTGATTACTATTAATTAAAATATTTGTTTCAAGTTTATAACTTTTCATCAGAAAATTATAAGCTTTACATAAAATCTTCTCACAACCATAGAGGTAGATAATGTTAGTTGTAACATAGGAGTGAACTGAAAACTTCAAAGGGTAAGAAACTTAGCTATTGTCATCCAGGAAGGAATACATTTGTGTCTAAATGCAAGGTTAATTTTTTCTTAAATATTATTGAAGATATCAAATAAATATTTACTCTAATAATATTTATATTCTTATGCCACTTTCGTTATTGGTATGATGAAATATTAATTTATATTGTATAATTGATATTTTTGAGTGAAAAATTTATAGGATATTAACATCTATATTTATAGACACATAAAGTTGTGTTTTTTGGTTTTGTTTTCCACAACTGACCATGCCTCATCTTGTCTTTATTCATTATCAGAACAATCTCATCAAAAATATACCTTCAAAGGAGTACCTACATTCTACTAAGGATCTTTTTTCTTGGACAACATATTCTTTTATCATGTCTCGAAAGCAATACTTGCAGGGACCAAGGAGATAGCTTAGTGGCTTAAGCGCCTGCCTGGCAAGCACACGGTCCTGAGTTTGATACCTGGAACCAAAAAAAATTCCTATGGTAATATCAGGCATCCTGATATTGCTAATATCCCCAGATTTGACAGGACTTTTGAGAGCTTTGCACTTTGGGTTCTTTTGTTTCTTTACCTGGGAATTTTTCCCATTCACTGAAACTCAAACATTCTCCAAACTCAGTCTCTTGATAATTTTTCCCCCTTCATCTCTCTCACTATGACACTAATTCAGGTGTCTTTTCTTTAAAATTTTGTGATAACTCCTTGAAAGCACTGTGTACACTGGGAAGTCACTGGTCTTCATGCTGCCGCGTCAAACACACTACAGTTTCCCATAAAATCAACAAGTCCTGCGCATCCTCAAAGCACACTGGTATACAAAATAGATGAAAGAGGTAAATATTAATTTTTTTCTTGGAGCTGCTCAATTCTTTTTAAAGTTTATTTTATTTTATTTTTTATTTATGTTTATTTATTTTTCATTAATTTTTTGAGAAACAAATAGCCATCAGACAGTTTCAAAACCAATTAGTAGGACAGCGTCAATAATTAATACATTACATATTGTTGTCTTCATAGTGGTTATTCATAGTACAAGATGCAGACATGACATCCTATCCAAACATTATTAGTACAAATATTTCTTTGGATACTTGTTCATTCTGTTTATCTTTTACACCGAAGCCAGCATACTAAATATTTTATTGAATTGTTATATACTTGGAAAAATGTAATATTCAAAATAAAAGTTGTATGATATTTCTATTGACCAGAATTTGAAATATTGACAAGATCAGGTGCATGTAGGTTGGAATGGCCATAGACAGAATTTGAAATATTGAGTTTTAATTGAATGAATTTCTAAACATGCACTTACAATAATTCTATAAGAGCAGCCATATGATTCTTTATGAGTATCTCAGTACAACAATATAAGAATCTTTTAAAAACACGTAATTCTAGGCTGGCCAAATAGCTCAGTGGATTAAAGCACCTGCAAGCAGGCACAGGGGCCAGGGGTTCAATCACTGGGCCTGCTGTGCCAGTCTGGCCCCTGGGGTGAGCTGCAACAGTAATTGAGACTGAGCATGGTGGCGTGCACCTGTAACGCCAGCACTTGGGAGGCTGTAAACAGGTGGATCACTATGAGTCTGATCTAGTAGTGAGACCCTGAAGAGCCTGTAGACCTTTCCTAAAATGAAAAAAGAAAAGTAATCAGTCAGAGTCCATTATCTGAAGAAATAAATGAAATTGATGAACCCCTAATCAATCTTTTGAAATAAAAAGAAAAATTCAAATTCATGTAATAGGGAATGAAAATGGCAAAATCACCACAGAGCCTATAGAAATTCAAAAAATCATCAATACCTATTTGCAAAATCTTTACTTTCACAGTATGAAAAACAGGAGAAATGGACAGATTCCTAGATATGTGTGAATTACCAAAACTTCATCAAGAAGATATAAAATTTCTGAAGAACCTAATATCAATCAATGAAATTGAAAATGTAATGAAAAACCTACCAGCAAAGAAAAACCCAGGTCCTAATGGATTTGTAGCTGAATTCTACAAGAATTTTGGACAAGATTTAGTGCCAGCTCTTATTAAACTCTACAATGAAATTGAAAGGGAAACAATTCCCCTAAACTTATTCTTTGAAGCAAGTATTACTCTGATATAAAAAACATAACAACAACAAAAAAGAAAATTACAGGTCAATCTCCCTAATGAATACAGATGCAAAAATCCTCACTAAAATACTAGCAAATCATCAGGAATACTATACATAACACCCAAGTGGGATTCATCCCAGGAATGCAGGGATGGCTCAATATGTGCAAATTAATAAATTCAATTCACCATACCACCAGAGCCAAAGACCAAAAAAAAAAAAAAAAAAAAAAAAAAATCACATGATCATTTCCATAGACACAGCAAAAGCTTTTGATAAACTCCAATGGTCAGTCATGATAAAAACACCATAGAAAATCAGAAAAAGATGGCCTTTATCTCAACCTAATAAAATCCATCTAGGACAAACCAACAGCAAACATCATGCTAAACAGACAAAAACTGAAAACCTTCAAAATGATGAACAAGGTAAGGATGATCCTTGTTACCACTCCTATTCAATGTAGTTTCAGAAACATTAGACAGAGCTATTACAAAAGAGAAAGAAATAAAAGGAATAATGATGGGAAAGAAAGAAATGAAATTATCATTACTTTTAGATGACATAGAAGACCCCCAAAAATCCATCTAGAGACTTGTAGATTTAATAACCAAATTTAGTAGCATAGTAGGATGCACAGTCAACACTCAAAAATCAATAGAAATTCTTTTCACGAAAAACAAACACACTAAGAAAAAAATTAGGGAAATTATACCTTTCATAATAACATCCCCCCCAAAAAGAAATACTTTGGAATCAATCTCACAAAGCAAGTAAATGACTTATACAGTGAAAATTACAGTACTATGAAAATAAAATATCAAAAAGGATTTCATAAAAAGGAGATATTCCTTGCTCCTGGATAGGAATAACCAAAATTGTGAAAATGGCCATACTTCTAAAATTATTATACAGATTTAATGTAGTCCCAATTAAAATATCATTAGAATACCTCACAGATGTATAAAAAACATTCCCAAATTCTCTGGAACCAGAAGCAACCTAGAATAACAAAAACAATGCTGAGAAATAAAGGAAAGGCAGGAGGTATTACAATCCCTGACTTGAAATTATACTAAAAAAGATACTATGACAAAATCAGCATGGTACTGGCACAAAAGGACCTTAAGATCAATGGAACAGACTAGAAGATGTAAACCCAACTACAAGCACACTCCACCACCTTATCTTTTATGAAGGGTCTGAACATATTCATTGGAAGAAACATAACCTCTTTAATAAATGGTGCTTGAAAAACTGGCTTGCCATATGCCAATGGCTAAAACACATCCAAGCTCATCACCTTGCACAAAACTACAGTCAAAATGGATCAAAGATTTAAATATTAAAACAGAAACAGTAACTCTTCTGGAGTAGAAAGTAGGTAGGAGTCTCAAAGGCATAGGTGTATGGAGAAAGTTCATGAATAGAAACAAACTTCAAGGAAATTCTTCAAAGAATCAATAATTGGGGTTTTATCTTCTTGAAGTTTGTGCATATGAAATCACCAACAGAGTAAAAAGAAAACCCATAAATTGGGAAATAATTACAGGCAACTGTCCCTCACACACAGGACTTCTATCTAGAACATAAGCAATTTTTCAAAATTGAAAGACCAAGGGACCAGGGAGATAGCTCTGCAGTCTAAGCACCTACTTGGCAAGTACATGGAACCAGGTTCAATCCCAGGTACTTCATGCCATGCTGGCCCCACCCCAAAACCAAGTGTGGTGGTACACACCTATAATCCAAACACTAGGGAGGCTGAGACAGGAGGATCACTATGAGTCTGAGCTGCATAGTGAGACTCTGTACCAGATAAATAAGAAATAAATTTCAAAGGTAGTTATGGTTATCTACCCTACTTCTCAAAGTATATAATCTAATGGAAACATTAATACCTAGCAAAGCTAGAATTCACCATTCACATTAATTGACACAATATTCTGATGAAGAAATAAACGCAGGTAAAAATGTAAAACCCATGAAGTTCCTTCACTTACAAGGCTCTGGATGTTTTTAAGTAATTCATAGGGGAAAAGATTGATTTTTATTAGATTATTAGGTAACTAAAGGCAACAAGAGGAAACTTGAATTTATCTATAATTTTTATTTTCTGAATTGTTTCCATCAAATTTGGGTTTCATAAAATGTGTGAGAGAACTGTTTCACATTTTTGCTCTCTGAATTTTTATAAAATATTGACTGTTCTTTCCTTAAATTTCTATGAATTGCTTTCTGATACTATATTACTATACTTTTAAAAAGACTATTTTGACAAAATTTATCCAAAATAGTAGTAGGTATTGATTTCCATTTGTCTGGTATGTATTTTGTATTTCTTTGCTTTCAAATTTTCAGAATATTTATCTTTTTCTTGACAGGTTTTTTCTGGAAAATGGTATTTATAATACTCTGATAAGTTTATTTTTTAATACTTAAGCTACATCTGCTGCAATTGTTATTGATTGCTGAGTCACTTGACCTAATTTCTACCTTTATACTTTTTGTTCTGCTAAAAATTTGCTTCTTTTTCACGAATTCTCTTAATTAATGATGTTTTTCTTTGACTCAACTTGAAATATGTGATTTTATGTTTTTAATTAAGTTGGAAATATTCCATATCTCTTTTGTTTGGCAGAGGAAGACATGGAGTATAGCAACTGGTCTCTGAACACTCATCCACTTCACTTTCATATCTGGAATTTTAATTCTAATTTATAAACACAAAATTCTGTATATTTTCTACAGCATTTTGTTCTATTTCACCCACATTTGTTTCCTACATCTCTCCTCAGATTCCTGTTCTTGTTGTTGAAGTACTTCCTGTAATCATCATTTCAGAGAAATTTTTAGGCACTGAAGTCCTTTAGTATTTGTAAATCTACATGTCTAGATTTTGTCACAAAAAGATCCTGCAATTATAAGAATTCTAGTGTGACTGCTACTTGCACTCAACCTTCATCGTCAATACAGAGAAATCAGATGTCAGCCAGATATTCCTTTCATCATAAAGTTTCTTCACTGTCAAATGATATTACAGAAGTAACTAATGATGTTACAGAAGTATTTCCTGGGCCTGGGGAGATGGCGCAGCAGAATAAATGCTTCCCTAGCAAGTGCAAGGCCCTGAGTTCAATCTCTGGTTCCGCAAAAAAAAAAAAAAAAAAAAGTAACTATTACTATATTTTGATGCAATTAGATGCAGATTTATTTTATTTATACTTTAGTAATCTATGTGCAATTTCTTTCAGAAGTACCATCCATTTATATTTCTGAAGAAATTTAAATATCTCTTTGAATATTGTTTTTCTATGAACTTTCTATGTCTATCTGGAATTATTGATAGACATATGTTCTCATTCCAGCTTCTGAATTTCAAAAGAAATCTGTTTTCAAACTTTATTTTTTATTTTTATATTTGGTGGAACCGGGGATTGAACTCAGGCTCTTGCGCTTGCCAGGGAAGTGCTTATTTTACTGAGCCATCTCCCCCGCCCCCTGTTTTCAAACTTTAAAAAGTTATCTTTCTATACAATATATGGAATAGAGCTCCTTGCACTTGCCAGGCAGATGCTATTTTTCTCCCCTTGCACTAGCATATATTTTTGTCTATTGATTTTTTATTTATAAATCTTATGAACATTGTTTTATTAATTTAATTGAATTTAATTTTAAAAATAAAAAAACTAAAAGCAAAAAAAAGAAAACAAAGACAGAAACAGAGTAACGTATAACAATACATATGGTACAGATTTTCAAAATAATACCAACAATAGTTATATCAGGTTTGTCTATCAATGGTTGTTATATTACGTATTTTTATTGTCAAATCTTTTGCTCAAATTAACAGATGTTTGTAAGATTGAACAAATAATTGAATACCGTTTGTTTTTAATAAACCTTAATTTTTTTCCTGTCCTTATTGTTATCTTTTTAATTGATTTTTAAAAGTATGATAATAATTCATGAGACATTAAAATGCTACACATTTTGAAAACCAAGATGAGAGATATTCAACCATGGGTTTTGTATTGCACATTTCTGCCTTCCACGTAGTTGCTCTGACTGTAGATATTAGTATATAAAGTTAGTCACAGTGAAAATTTTAAACATTAATGGCTATTTTTAAAACACTGATGGAAATCAGTAGTAAAATCATCTCAGCTATCCTATATATATTTACATATATTTACATGACTTTCCCCCTTCCTTTTTTCCTATCATTTCTCCTTTCCTTCGTCTTCATTGTTTATTCTTTATTTCTTTCCATTTTACTGTATCTATTAAACCTTTCATATTTTATTTATTCTTTTATGTTCTTATACTAAGGAGACATTATGATATTTACACATGTGGGTCTGATTTATTTCACTTGTTAGTAGAGCCTCTAGTTGTATCCACCTTCATATAAAGACCTCAAATTTGTCTTTCTTTATAGCTAAGTAGAACTCCGTTGTATGAAAATACCATAATTTTTTCATCCATTCCTCATGTAATGAGCATTTTGGTTATTTCCAAGATCTGGCTATGACAAATTGTGCTTCTATAAATATGGGTGCGTATATATCACTGTGGTATGATACTTTTAGTTTTTTTGGAAAAATGATCAGAAGGAGAATGACTAGCTTGAATGGATTTCCAGTCCTAGTTTTCAGAGGATTCTCCACACTGATTTCAATAGTGGTTATATCAGTTTACATTTCAACCAACAGTCAAAAGGGTTCCTTTTTCACCATAGCCTCTTCACTGTTTATTATTAGTTGATTTCTTTATGATAGCCATTCTTTCTGTGATGAGATGGTGTTTCAGTGTTGTTTCAATTTACATTTCTTGAATGACCAGTGCTGTGAAATATTTTTTCATGTATTTATTTGCCAACTGTATTTCTTCATCTCAGAAGTGTGTATTCATCTCAGATGCCCATTGTCAAAATAATCTTTTTAAAAGTATAGTAATATAGTATCAGAAAGCAATTCATAGAAATTTAAGGAAAGAATAGTCAATATTTTATAAAAATTCAGAGAGCAAAAATGTGAAACAGTTCTCTCACACATTTTATGAAACAAAATTTGATGGAAACAATTCAGAAAATAAAAATTATAGATAAATTCAAGTTTCCTTTTGTTGCCTTTAGTTACCTAATAATCTAATAAAAATCAATCTTTTCCCCTATGAATTACTTAAAAACATCCAGAGCCTTGTAAGTGAAGGAACTT
>NW_004524718.1:8078050-8083849 GCF_000260255.1 Octodon degus
TAGATATATAGATGGAAGTTCTTTGTCTTATTGATTGTTGACTAAGATTTCTTCCAAATTTATGGGTTGCCTTTTCACTCTGTTGATGATCTCTTTTGAGTACAAAAACTTCTCAATAAGATGAAATTCCAGATGCTGATTCTCAGAAGTACTTCCCATCCAGTTTGGCTTTTGTTTATGAACTCTCTGCCTACCCCTATGTTTTCAAGATTTCTTCTTACTTTCTCTTCCAGTAGATTTAATGCTTCTGTACTAATGTTTAGATCTTTAATCCATTCTGACTTTATTTAGTGCATTGTGCTAGATCCATGCCCAGTTTTAGTTTTCAGCATGTGGAAAGTTAGTTTTTCCAGCATCTTTTGTTAAATAGGCTATCTTTCTTCCAGTGAATCTGTTTGGCCCCGTTGTCAAAGATAAGATGGTGGAGTGTGTTTTTAGTTGTATCTGAATCTTCTAATCTCTTCCATTGATTCTTGGGTCTGTTTTTTTGCCACTACCATTCTGACTTTATCACAGTAGCTTTGTAATAAAATTTCAAGTCAGGGATTGTAATGCCTTCTGCCTTGCCTTTGTTGCCCAGAACTGCCTTTTCTATTCTGTGTATTTTATGGTTCCAAATAAATTTTAGAAATATTTTCTCTACATTTGTGAGATATGTTAATAGTACTTCAATAGGGATTGCCTTAAACCTGTGTGATAGTTTTGGGAGGATGGCCATTTTCACTATGTTGATTTTTCCTATCCAGCAGCAAGGAATATCTTTCCATTTTCTGAAATCCTTTTCATTCTCCTTTTTCAGAGTATTGTAATTTCCATTGTATAGGTAGATCTTCTACTCCCTTTATTAGATGAATTCTGAAGTATTTCATTGTTTTGGATGCTATTGTGAAGGATATTGTTACTCTAATTTCTCTCTCAGTGAGTTTGTTACCTGTGTAGAGGAATGGTGTTGATTTTGGGGTGCTGATTTTGTATCCTGCTATGCTACTGAATTTGGTTATTAATTCTAGGAGCTTCCTGGTGGAGTTTTTTGGGTTTTCCATGTACAGTAGCATGTTATTTGCAAATAATGATAGTTTAACTCCTTTTTTCTTTTTTTTTTGTGGCAACTCACCCTGCCGTGGGGGCGGGTCTGGCATGGCATGCGGTGCCAGTGAGTGAACCATGGTCCCTGCACTTGCCTAACTTGCCTAAGCAGGCACTTTAGTCATTCAGCTATCTCTCCGGTCCATAACTTCTTCCTTACCTATTTTTATTCCTTTTATTTCTCTCTCTTGCCTACTGGCTCTAACTAACGTTTTCATAACTACATTGAGTAGCAGTGGTGATAGTGGACATCATTGTCTTGTACCTGATTTTAGAGTAAATGATTTTCAGTTTTCCTCCATTTAGAATAACATTGCCTGTTGGTTTGTCATAGATTGCTTTTATCACATTGAATTACAGACCATCTATTGTAATTTTCTTATGCCTTTCATCATGAATGTGTTGGACTTTGTCAAAAGCCTTTTCCATGTCTATTGAGATGTTCCTGTGGATTTTGCTTTTCATTGCATTGATATAGTGCATTGCTTTTATAGATTTGTGTATGTTATCCATCCTTGCATCCTTGGAATGAATTCTATCTGATTATGTTGTATAGTCTCCCCCATGATTTGCTGAATTCTATTTGCTAGTATTTTATTGAGGATTTTTGCATTTATGTTGATGAGGGAGATTGACTCTTAATTCTCTTTGGTTGAGTCTTTCTCCAGTCTTGGTATCAGTGTAATTCTTGCCTCTACAAATGAGTTTTGGAATTCTGTAGTTGTTTCTTTACATCAGTTGCTATTCAGAGATTTCAGGTGTGTGTCTTCCAATTTATTCTATGCTGATGTCCCTGGATTTGTTCTTGGTGGGCTCATAGACTGAATTGCATTTTGCTCCTTCATTTTGTCATTTTCTATTTCAGAGAATTATTTGGTTTGATTTCTGTGATACTTCTTTGTGAAGGTTTGATAGTAGGTAGCTGTTTCACTATAATCAGAATCTCTGTAGAGCTTGTTCTTCAGGTATCTCTCCTCTGTCAGAGATTCTTGTTTTGTGTTTCTCAAGATTTTGCCTTCTCTATTGACTGAAAGTAGGATATTGGTTTTCATTTGGCACTATCCTCTATCCTTTGGTATAGGGCTTTGGTGAGCTTTATTACTCAATCATCTCCCAATGTATTTACCCAAAAGAGAACACGTGGTTAAGGGAGATATGATATCCTAGTTAAAGTAGTACAATTCGCAATACTAATAACAGCTAATGAAATTTAGAAATTGACAAACTTTTCTAAGTAATAGTTTTGTATTTTAAACCACATGAGTAAACTCTATAACTATATAACAAAACAGATCATACTTTGGGAATTTTTATGTAAACTTGCTCCCCTGAGTTCTGTCTGGGCACCTCAGCTTCACACACCTGGAGTCTCCCAGGTAGACTAGTTCACTTAAATTACTTCCTGTCATTTCTGTGCCAAAAGGCTCCTCCTGCAGGTCTGGGTTAGAGGCTGGGTCCCACTGGACCTAGAAGTACACCTCAGCTCACCAGGTGCAGCCGCAGGCCTCACTCTCTCCTCCTGGGTCTGCTCCACTGAACTCAGCTGGCTATGCCTCTGTCTATTTAGTTTTATTGCAAACAAAAATATGTTTTTATTCCTAACTTTTCAAATTTTTTTGTTTTGTTTTGATTTGTAGCTGAGTGCTTTTGTTCCCTTCAATTGTTAATAATACACATAAATCAACAGAGATAAGAAATGAATCACATTCACTGAAAAATAAAAATTTTTCAATGAATGTGATTCATTTCTTATCTCTGTTGATTTATGTGTATTATTATTGTTGTTGCTGTTGTGTGTCTGGTTTAGCTCACCTTAGGGGCAGAGCTGGCATGGCATGTGTGCCAGTGATTGAACCGCAGTCCCCGCACATTTGTTCAAGCTTGCCTAAGCAGGTACTTTAGACCACTGAGCTATCTTACTGGCCCCAATGTATTATTTTTATACTGCAGTATTTTTTGTTATTTTCAAGGATTAATTTCCTATTTGTAAAACATGATCTTAGTTTTCCCCAGATAAAATGGAATTTTAGTTTGAAATATACCTGGATTCTTTTTATATAACCCATGTTCTTTTATTTAATTCTCCATAATTACAAGTTTTTCAGTTGCTTCCATTCAGGCAACCTCAGATACAGTTCTCAGGTTGCCAATTTAACTGGAGTCTTTATTTCTCCTTTTCCAGATTCACTGCTTAACTTTCTGCCCTGATGCTATTCTATAGAAATATGATTTTAAAGTCTGACTCTATAACCTTGAAACACTTAAATAAAATGCTTATTAAATTTTTTAAAGATTTAGCCTATTCCAAAAGAGCCTGTTAAGCAGAAAACAAGGATCACCTTGCCATTTTCTCCTACTATAGTTTATTGATCCAGCTGTAAAACTGCTCATCAATTTCTGAGAATCAGGACTGACCTTACTCCATTGTCATAAATAAGTATGTCATAAATAAGTATGTCAAAATAAGTATGTCAATATATATATATATATATATATATATATATATATATATAATAGATATATTTGTTTTGGCTCATTTGGAGCTAGTATTCTAAATGATTTCTAATACATTTTTTGAAAGCACAGACATGGTCGTGCAGAGAACTATATCTGTGTCCAAAGCCACATTCCTGCATGGAAATGCTTACCCTGAGATGAGTAGCTGCTGTGCTCAATCAGACAGAGCACTGTTGCCATTTACAATTCCCATGTAGCTATCTTGATCATGCACAGTCCTTACCTGTCCAGAAGTTAATTAGCTGTGATTTAAACTCATCATGTTGTAACACGATTATTCAATTGTTGTATCTTTAAATTAATGCATTAAAGTCTCTTAGTCTCATAACCATCTCCTTGAAACACCTTACTACATACTAATTTTATCAGACCAAGACTTTCTGTGCAAAGCAAAATACTTTCCACAAACATATATGCTGGAATTTCTGGAGAGGAGGGACAGGTATAGGACACTATGGTATGTAATTTTCCAAAATTATATAGCATAAAAAAGGACTTGGACATCTGAAGAACAAATCCTGAAGTTTCAGAGACCATCACACAGACAGTGGAAGATGTTAAGGGAATATTTCAATTTCTTCCTCATTGTACTGGGCATTTACAGTACAATGCTACCAGGTAGCACAGCCTAAGCTACCAGATAGCATAAGCTACTGAATAGCATAAAAACCATGTCATATCGCTGATCCTTTCCTGTGAGAGTTTCTGTACTTGTAGCACACCAGTTATTTCTAAAACTAAGTTCCAGGACTCAGAAAAACCGCTCTTGTACCTGAAGAATCTGTTTGTTTATCCTCTATGCCAATAGAGCTACTCTTATTGCTTCAGCTGGGTAAGTTGAGAATTAACTACTAAAGGAATTATAATGCAACTCACACAGTATAGTCAGATAAATATCATTCTAGTGAGCGTTAAGGAGTGGACATTTTTATGCAGAGCTATTCAACAGAAATAATTCTAAAATGATTCTTTCATCTTTGTAATGTAACTTCACATAAGACTTAGCAATTATAAATCTGTTTTCTAAAATTTTTATCTGTAGAGGCCAAGTCATCAATTCAATTGTACTGGATGAGGAATCCAGTACAATATCCTTAGTTCATTACCTTCAAAATCATCAGTCTGAATTATAGGCATGTTTGTGACTATGTACACATGTTTGTAGAAATAAATATTCATTGACATCTAGCAATATTCTCCAGAGAATAACCAGTCTACACAGAGTAAAACATAGAGGAAGTTTGCTTGATAGTCTCTAATACACTAAAAAATACTTGAATTGACCTCCCACTATTTGGTCTTTAAAGCACCCTACACTTTCACCCACTGTATGACTCACTGAAAACATAAGTTCGCTAAATCTATCACAATAAAATGCTACTGACTGTGTTTCAGATATGGAAAGCTTTGGCTGACCTTTCAGGAGACTAAGTTTTCAAGATCAGTGTATTTGCAGGGTGATTTCCCTAAGGCTGCTCTCCTTGACTTGTAGATGGCCACATTCTCACAGTGACCTCAAATGGCCTCTTTCTGTGCTCGCACATCCCAATGTTTCTTTATAAAACTACACTTCATATAAAGACACCTGACGGGCTGGACTAGGGCCACTATTGCCACCTTGTTTTTACTCAATTATCCTGTTAAGTGTCCACTTTAAATAGAGTTACAATCTGAATGCTGGGTGTTGGCGCTTCAACATAGAAGCTTTGAAGGGAGCACAATTTCATCTATGATATCCTACAGATTGCCCCCTGTGCTTGACCTGTCTTCCACTAGAAATAATCCACTTGAAGACAGGAATCATGTAATGTTTATTTTTATGGTCCTTATATCTAGTGTTTTTTATTTTAAAATGTAGATAACTGTGCAAGATAAAAAATAAAACTATATTTTGTGGGGTTTTTTTCTTTAAAAAAAAGTTTTATCTTCTCTTGACACAGATTTACCTTCAACTAAATTAACTTGTATAGAAATTCCAGAGCTGAGGGACCGGGGAGATGGCTCAGTGGAATAAGTGCTTCCCTGGCAAGTGCAAGGGCCTGAGTTTAATCCCTGGCTCCACCAAGAAAAAAAAAAGAAAGAAAAGAAAGAAAGAAAGAAAAACGAAAGAAAGGAAGGAAGGAAGGAAGGAAGGAAGGAAGGAAGGAAGGAAGGAAGGAAGGAAGGAAGGAAGAAAGAAAGAAAGAAAGAAAGAAA
>NW_004524718.1:8083949-8091313 GCF_000260255.1 Octodon degus
AAGAAAGAAAGAAAGAAAGAAAGAAAGAAAGAAAGAAAGAAAGAAAGAAAGAGAAATTCCAGAGCTAATCAGGCATTCAGGATAGCTGAGGAATATAGCCTTAATTTAAAATTCATGGGGAAAATTAGCACAAAAGAAAGAGGATTGAAAATAATTTTTGGTGGGAAAGATCACCACTCAAAATACATTAGTTTATATTTCATATGAAATAAATCATTGTTGATACCTTCAAAGATCTCATAACTGATTTAGCAACAATACATGTTCAAATGTTTAAGAATCTTCATGAGCAAAATATGGGTGAAATACTTATAAACTGGAGGGAGCTAGCAAGTATGACAACAATTAACATAGACAAAATCTTGCTGTGGTTTAAAAAATGTCTGTAGATTTTGGAACCCAATAGTGGAGACTTCACTTCACTGAAGACTCTAAATTACAGTTGGAATTCCAGAATAAAAAAGATGCAGAAGCACAACTAAAGTGGTTGATTCCAGGGTATGGAAATCAGTGTTGGTGAAATGATCAAGAAGCAGTTTGAAAAGCTTTCAAGGCACAAAACTATATTTTATTTCTTAGCATACTGCTTTTTAAAATATTTTTTTCAGTTCTATAACATGTATTGTCTTTTACAGCTCAATGATGGAAAGTACTGTATGTTTTATCTTCTCAGGAGGAGTACAATATTTTCAGTAAGCAATACCAGTAATCAAACAAAATGGCGTCCTCCTTATCTGGAGTAAAAATTACTTTGAAATTTAGGTCATAATCCATTCACATTGTTTTTGTGCTAATGACAAGAGAAGAAAGGAGAAGCTGAAAGTAAGGATAGCTCTTGAAATATCTTAATGCCAGAAATCTACTGCTCTACGTTTACAGGAAATTTCCCGTGAATTTAAATCATGACTATTGTCAAGTACTTTGTGTCATCTTATCCTACACACATTCCATGGTGTTGCCTTATTTTCTCTTATCTTTGCAGCTCTCGGTGTTGTTTCCAACTCTGACTGTTTAAATGACAGTTTAGATTGTCTTCAACAGAAAGATCAGCTCACACTTTAGGTAAAACTCTTGGAAAATACGTATCTATGAGTTGATGTTGGCCACATTTCTTTTTCTTTAACTTGCCACGATTTCTATTTCTTGTCTGCTTATCTTAGGAGGTATATGTGTGCAGAATGCAAATTGGAAATAGAGAGTGCTCTACACTAGCTTCCCCTTGGCTTTATTTAAAAAGATTTAATTTTGATCGTTTTGGATAATTTAGGAGGTATGCTTGGGATTCAGGCCTTTGCACTCATTATTATAGTTTTTCCAGACTGGACTTGAAGTGAATTTAGAGGTAATTCAATTGTATATATTTCTGTACACTTTCTTACCAGAAGTTCAAATCCCTTATCTCTAAATTCCTTTGCATGTTTCAGTCAGGACCCGCTCTTATTCTACCTACCTTAAGCCTAATGTGCTCTATTCTGTATCGCAAAGTTGGCTGATATGATCTTCCACACTTCTGTGTTTGTTCCAGGATGGGTTTGGGCACTGGAAGATGCTGGCAGAAGATCAAGAGTCAGAAAAAGAGAGAGCCAAGTCACTTCTTCATTTCTCTTTCTGCCGCAAGCAATGTGAACACCAGAGTCTGTTTCTAGTTTCCTCCTAACATGCCCTCAGCTAAGCAAAATGTCTGGATTTCAATTGCTTCATGTATTTCTTTGTACCTGTGGCTTCTATTTCTAACTTTAGGGTCACTACATTTTCCTGTTGTTCTCTCTTTTAAACAAATGTCTCTTCTTTTTAAAATAATTCACCTGTATTATCTTTTCTTGTTTGGGATTGAATATTCACTGATACTTTTTTTTTTTGCTGTTATAGTCTGTTGTTAATGTTACAATTAAAGATAACATTCACATATTGCTGCCTGTAGGATACAATGTTCAGTAATGTACAACAATTAAGTTAAAGGATAAAGGATAAAACTAATGAGTAAGTATAGAAGACAGACTGTGAAGCATATTTAGGGTTCTGTACACATAGATAATCCTTAATACATGAGAATATTAGTTAAGAGAGCGGCAACTTGTTATTTGACAAAGGACTCTTCTCAATTTTTCATTGAAGATTTTGAGCAGAAGTTGGAATCAGAGAGAATATGATCAGAACAAGAAATCAAGAGAATGTTTTTGATTAAAAACAAGGGCAGGAAATGAATGCCTACCAAATCTATCCCTTGACTCCTTTTCATTTATTTTATTTTTTAATAATTTTATTGAGAAACAATTAACAATGAAACGGTTTCAAAACCAATTCATAAGACAGTTTCAATAATTAATACATTGCATATTGTTGTCTTCTTAGTGGTTATTCATAGTACAAGATGCAGACATGATAACCTGTCCACAAACACTATTAGTACAAATCTTTCTTCTCATTGAATTAAGAGAAAGTAGTTGTATATCCATCCTAACTATTTTGAATGTACAGATTTAAAATGGTAATAATAATAAGCTTCTCTTCTGGAAGGTTAACAACTTAAGTTTGCAGACTAAAAATTAGAGAAAAGCAAGGGCTACTAGAACAGCCAACATTTTGGCCCTAGCCTTTCAAAGTCAGTGAGGACCCAGGACATAGAAGAAACTGTACTGTAACATCATGTAACACAGTTGTGTCCCAAATTTCCTGATCAAGGAGATTATGGAACCACAGAAGAAAGTGATCAATGGCGTAGAGTGTGCCTAAGGAGAGTCACCTAGAGAGAAAACATTCTTTCAGGCTTTCATGGAGAGCAAATTGGTCAAGCAATGGCCGTGACTCATCCATCCACATGGCTGACACTGTCAAACAATCTACAAACTGCAGTACTGGGTTTCAGGCTAAATCCCGAGGGGATTTGACTGACCTTGTCAGATACAAAGGTTACATTTCTTGTTATACAGGTCTTGCTTTATCTTGATCTTAACAATCCAGCAGAAAAGTATAAAAATGAAGTATAAAAAGTACAGCCATGTTAATATGCTGAGCTGTAAAAGGTTCCAGTCAACAACTTCTGACATTGCCAGTCCTATGGATAACCCACTACTATTATGGACTACTGGACTATATCAGATTATTTTGCTAAATTCATGCACCTACAATATTTAAATGGCAATACACATCTCTGACAATACTAAACAAAAAGAAGGGGATACAAATGAAAGACCATTTTGTATCCCTTCATTTAGATCCTGTGATGAGTAAAATGAACCTAAGGTTTTCCATATCGATATATTCTTGTACAGAAGAAGCACGTTTTTGGCCCCAGAAATTTCTCTATAAGCCTGAGAGGGACTTACTCCACATTGTTTAGGATAGTCAATACCAAGTTTCAATTTTATTTTTATTCACAAATGTAATAATCCATCACCCTCCCTTTACACCATATGAGTTTCCAGGAATGGACTCTGAATTTCCCCATGAAAGAAATTTGACCCACATCAGTTATCAAGCTATCAGCCTTATGGGAAACTACTTAAGTAGCACTGATAACAAATGACAAAGATTGTGTTGCCTTTTTCCCAGTGGTCTGATAAACCTTTTAAATTATCAAAACATCACGATGCCTTATTTCACAAGAAGACTAAATATTTCACATCGAGTTCTCACTTCTAAAATTATGCATGTTGACAGTAGAGCTCAGTCTCTTCAGACCATGGAACAAATTTCTAATAAGCAGCATTGTATGACTTTTTAAATCATAGTGCTAGAAACAGGCTAGTATGTAGGCCTATCTTTCCTCAGCAGTTTAAGTCATGGAAACTTTTCACTCGTTTAAGAAAAGCTACATGTTTTAATCTACTTGTTAAATTCTTTTAAAGTGCAGCCTTGCCAAGACATCAGCAAATGAACAAACTTCAGTAGGAAGACCACAGGACCATCAAGCTCTGGTAATGTGGAGAGTTTCAGGTCAGTGGCAGATATGAGGGGTGAGACACAGCAGTCTATAAATAAATAACACAGTATAGTTTCCCTAGTATAAGAACTCCAAAGAAGAAATACAAATAGAAAGGTATAATAGAAGCAAAAGGAAAGCAGGAACTCAAGGACTAAATAATTAAGAGAGGGAAAGGAGAAGAACTAGGAAACATGACAGTAACAACTACAAAATGGGCAAGGCAATGATCCTGAGAATCTCCACACGATTTTTGAATCTAGCAGTTAATTGGAAAGATTCTCTCCCTGACTAACTATATATATACTGATACCTGTGAACTAAGCAACTGCACAGAAGATGGTAATCTGTAATAGTAGTTTCATGCTTGGAGTGCCTGTCATTCTGGTCTTCTGAACACAGGATGCTTGTCATAATATGCCAGTTGCTGTTGTGCTGTCTTTTAGGTAGATGACTGTTCAAAAAGAAGGGGGTGGTGAATGAAGTCAAGAGATAGGAAAAGGAATGTTGTGGGACTGTAGTGCTTCAAGGTTGAATATGGTTACATTTTTGGACTTATGTGTAAACATAAGAAGTATATAATTCTTTATGCCTATTTTTTAAAATATATTCTAATTTTTTAATGTTTTTTTATCATATTCTGTAGGGACTTAGAGTTCAACATATCAATACTTGTTGAAAAATACTTGTTCCATTTTATTCCTAAGATGTTTGATATTCAGACAGATAGTGAGGTTAAGCTTAACAGTCTAGGTTGTATGAGAATGACAATAAACTTCTCTTCTGGAGGGTTTACAACCTAAGTTTGCAGACCAAAATTAGAGAAAAAGGAGGGCCGCAAGGAAAGCCAACATTTTGGCCCTAGCCTTCCAAGGTCAATTAAGTCTCAGGACATATGAGAACTTGTACTGTAACGTCATGTAACTCGGTAGTTTCCCAAATTTTCTGATCAAGGAAATTATGAGGCCAAAGAGGAAAGTGATTGGTGATGTAGAGTGTGCCTAAGGAGAGTCACATGGAGAGAAAACATTCTTTCAGACTTTCACAGAGAGCACACTGGCCAAGCAATGGCCGTGATTCATCCACATGGCTGACACTGACAAAGGTTCTATAATCTGAGGTACAGGATCTCAGGATAAATCCTGAGGGGATTTCACTGACCTTATCAGATCCAAAAGCTACAACTCTTGTTGCATAGGTCCTGCTTTACCTTGGTCTTAACCATCCAGCAGAAGAGTATAAAAATGAAGTATAAAAAGTAAAGCCATGGTGTTATGTTGAGCTGTAGGGGACACAGGTCAACAATTTCTGACATTGCCAGTCAAGCAGAAGACCCAATACTATTATGGACTACTGAACTCTTTTAGAATATTTTGCTGAGTTAACACACCTATAATACTCAAATAACGGAACTTAACAAAAAAGGGGATACAGATGAATGTCCATTTTGTATCTGTGTATTCAAAATGGTCAGGATAGATGTATAGTTACATTCTCTTAATGAATAGAGGGATTTATTCTAATGGTGTTTTAAATAGGACATCATGCCTGCATCGTGTACAGCAATTAACCACTAGGAAGAATGTATACAATGTGTTAATTATTGAATCTGTCCTATCAATTTGGTTTGAAACCGTCTCATTGCTATTTGTTTCTCAATAAAATTAAGGGGAACAAAGAAAACTAAAGAAAAAATAAAGAAATACATAAATAACACAGTGAGTAGACCATGTCCATGCCACATGATATGTTTACATAATCATATTCATCTTGTTTTCCTATAAAAATGTATATTTTATAATCATTTTCAAACTTACTATTTTTAATTGAAATAATTTCTGCTCAGTATTTTTCAAGAACATGTAAAAATATTAGCTGCAGTCCATCTATCATGTGGCATAACTTTTCTGCGGTATTATTAATTTTCTCAACAATCTAAGTAGGTAGCTCATATTAGCACACTTAATTAGAAAAATACATTTTTAATTACATGGCACAGTTTTAGTAAATTGAGCTGTGATTTCAACCATGTAAATTTCATTTAGTTTGTCTTTCTGTACTAATTTGTTTCTTTCAAACTCTATCACTGACAATATTTTCCCACTGCAAGAGCAGGGATGAATTATTCAGAGACCAGCACTGCTGTTACACAATTTAGAGAGAGATTCCTCTCTCTCCCTCCCTCCTTCCCTTCCTCCTTCCCCCTCTTCCCCCAACTATGTCCCATACTCTTTTCCATTAGGCTTCTTCCTCTTAACATTGACTTCCTCACCCAAAGCATTTTCTCTTTTCAGGAAAGACTAGCACATTCTGAATCTAGTCATGCAAAGTTGTAACTTTTCATAATTACTATTTTCCAATATTATTGACATCATATTTTTGTTGTTGTTTTTCAATAGTGAGAATTGAGCCCAGGACTTTTGCAGTCAGGCATTATTTTATTATCATTTTTAACTTAGTTATTCCTTTTGAGACAAGGTTTCCCTAGATATTAACTTTCCCAGACTGAGCTTTGGATTAATATATACAAGTGATTACTATGGTGGGAATCACAAATACATGTGTGAGGTAACAAATCCAACCTAGAGATGCATACAATGTTCTTCTCTTGGAGATTATATTTGCAAGTTTAGATTATACACCAAAATCTTTTCTGAGAATTTTTTAGAGGACTACAGGGGCTTTCCAGAAATTAACAAAAGAAATGCAACTTCGAAGTTAAGCCTTGCTCACATAGCCCTTCCTGTAGCACCTTACATGCTAGACTTTCCAGCCAGAAGCACACACTCATCGCTGTACTTGCTCTCACATTGGACTGTTTTTATTTCCTCTGGACGACTAAAGAAAAATCGATACTGTTGTCCTCAGGGGAAAATTCTGCATATACATTTTCTTTCATTCTTTGGAACATGCAGCCTATTTAAATCTAATTCTTCTTCCAAGACAGTGAAGTGCTTAAAAGCAAGTTTACATGAGGTCTGTCTGGCTCAGGCATTTAAAATTAATTGTCTATGTGTGGAGAGCTTTCCAGATATTGGGTTGCCACTTATTTTAAACATCGTTTATCCTCGGGTAGCAGCCAGGATCTCGTGTTTATAACTGGAGCCACTCACGTCTGCTATTCCTTGCCGCAATGTTAGACCTCTGAACCATTTTACACTTTTTCCTAGGCACAAGTACAAAACAGGGAATGAGACACAGAAAATAAATACCTAATTTTAATATTTGTCTCTTTTCATTTCCTTAATTCATGTTAATATTCATATATGGATTGAGACACTGAAATGGAAGCAAGTATAATAATAGCAATGGTGATGATAGCAAATCTGAATAAGGTATTTTGAATGTTAATTTCAATACTTACTGTGTAGTGTAGACAAGGTTATTAACTTATAAAATGATTATTGTAATACGTATGTGAAGTGGGTATCACAATGCTTTT
>NW_004524718.1:8091413-8093699 GCF_000260255.1 Octodon degus
ACTCAATTACTCTTCTCTTGTTGCTGGGGCAAATACCTGGCACTCAAAAGAAGGAAGAAAAGGTTTATTCCATTCATGGTTATTGGAAGTTTCAGTCCATACTCAGCTGGCTCCAAGGCAGAGCGGCACATGGCAGAGGGAAACCTTTCATGGCAGTGGCAAAGAGCAAGAGAACAAAATGGAGAAGTAGCAGCAACAATGGCAACAGAGTGGAAGTCTTTTCTTAGTCTCTCTTATGTTACATTCAGACTGTCTGCCCCAGGCTGAAGGAAGGACACATACCCATAATCCAGCAGCAGTAAAATCCATAATCCCAGTGGATCATGAATTAATCTCAAACTCTAGAAGGCCCTGCCCTATGACTGCATGAGGCTTTGGGGGACAACTAGATACAGACCATAACATTTAGATATTCAGAAAAATGATAAAAGAATGATCCTCTGATAGAAAAATTAAAGATCTATTTAATCAAAATATTTTTTCATGATTATAGCTAAAACTACAGCAAGTAATTTTCATATTTCATAAAGTTATATTATATACATTAAAGAGTTATCTTGGGTCTGATATAATAAGCATGCAGTAGCAAATGTACCTTATATAGTATGGAAAATTTATCCTATAAAGTAGCAGAGTATATTAATGAAATAATGGATGCAAAGATAGATAACTTCAGTAGAGAGCTGAAAGTAGACAACACAGCTTAGATCTTATATCTTGTCCATGGTTAAATCTGTGGTGTGGGAACTAAGCCGAATAGAATTGATTATCTGGGACAGGCTTACCAAAATGAGAGAGAGCCGGCAAGAGGAGAAAGGAACAGCAACCCAGAACAAACTTGATCATCAATCTGAACCTTTCTAGATCCTATGCAGAAATTCTGAGAAAAATATGTGTTAGAAAAAAAAATTGGTACTATTTATCGAGGCCTTTCCACGTGACAGAAATTGTGTTCATAATAATAAAATCAACTTGTGAGTCATCTTCTGATTGACAAGAGAAAAAAGAAAGAATCTATCTTTCCAAGTTACCAGAAGTGTGCTTATTGGGCACATAAATTGTTTCATTATCAAAATGCTAAGGAGCCTGAATTTTCTTTTATTTTCATCCCATATATATGGAAGGGTGTCATAGTCTGCTTTTCTATTACTGGACAAAACACCTGACACCCACAACTTAAGGAGGAGAGATTTCTTTTGGCTTATGTTTTCAGAGATTTCAGTTATGGTCTGCTGGCTCCAAGGCATGAACGTCTTGGCAAGGGCTGGGAAGACAGACCAGCGGCATAGATTCCTGCCTGGGAAGGACAAGGTCCTGAGTTCCATCCCCAGTACCAAAAATAAATCAATAATAAAATAAAATACATGGCAGTTAGGAGGCAGACAGCAGGGTAAAAGCCGGACAGAATGGAAGGGGCCACGGATAAGAACATACCTCCCACTGAAGTTTCGGTGGCTCAGTCAGTTAGCAGGGTACTTCTACAAGAACGCGCTCCTGCCCTGTGACCCACTCCTCCAGCCAGACCCCTCCTCCTAACTGCGCACTGGCTATGAAGGTTTTGGGTGGAAATTGTAACAAGATGAAAAGCAGGGTAAGATTTTATTAGATAAAAATTACGAAACAAATGCCTTTTTTACTGTATTAGTTCGCTGTGACTGCTTTAGCAAATCACCATTGCATGGATACAATAGAAATTAATTTCTTTACAGTTCTAGAACCTAGAAATTCAAGATCAAAGTGTAAAAAAGATTCATTTCTTTGAGCGTATCATCATGTAGGGAAACAATTTAGGTTCCTCTCCTTGGCTGATGGATGGCTACTTTCTCCCTGTGTCTTTTACATTACTTTCTTCTGTGTAATGGTGTCAAAAACTTTTTTCTTTCCTAAAGAACAGTAGTCACATTAGATGCTTATTTTAACTTAATTATTTCTACAAAGACACTTTCTCCATCAACAGTCACATATAGAGGTACAAAGAATTAGGAAGACCACATATAAATTTAGTAAGTCTCCAATTTATCACCGTATTCTGTTCTAGAACATTAGTCAATTGGAGTCATTTTTTAAGTCCATCAAAGTGAGTCTTTTTTTTCCAAAATTTTATTGATAAACAGATAGCAATGAGACAGTTTCAAATCAAATCAGAAGTACAGTTTCAACAAATAACACACTGCATATATTCTTCTCAGTGGTTAATTGCTGTACAAGATGCGGACTTGAGATCCTATTTACAAACACCATTAGAACAAATCATTCTATTCATTAAGAGAATGCAACTATATACCT
>NW_004524718.1:8094994-8096769 GCF_000260255.1 Octodon degus
AGAGAGAGAGAGAGAGAGAGAGAGAGAGAGAGAGAGAGGCACTGTGCAAAAGATATGAAGTTTATTTTGTGAACATTCTTACTTATTAAATTTTATTCGGTTTTTAACCTTACACGGATATGAATAGATCCAAATTAACTGTTTTAGCCCTTTGTTCAGTGGTACCTGGATTCATGAAATTAACTCATTCCATAATTCTGGTTGCAGTTAAATTACAAGAATATACAAGGGCTGGGGAGATAGGTTGGTGGCCTAAGAGTCGACCTGGGAAGCACAGGGTCCCAAATTCGATCCCCAGTGCTGCATGCTGCGCAGGCCTCAGCACCCTGGGTACACCGTGCTGGTCATGGAAATTGGGAGTGGTTGTGCACATCCATAATCCCAGTGCTGGGGAGGTTGAGACACAACAATCACTATGAGTCCGAGTTGCATTGTAAGACCCTGTATCAAATGAATAAATGAATAATAATTTTTTAAAAATATGCAATTTCAAAAAAAGTATTCAATTTCCAGAGTCACCAAAAGAATTAAATTCATGAAGCAAAGTACCACGGCATAGCATTGTTGTTATCTAGCAGATTATAACATTTGAATTTATTTTTGTCATGGTGCTACAGTATTAATATTACAAAGTGAGGGGAAAACATGGCTTTTGTTCTGTTGCCCACTTTTACTTGAGCTATGAGAGTTTATAAATATTGACAAAAACATTAATGCCCCAAATAAAACCAATGGGATTTCATGCTTAAAAAAAAAAAAAGTACTCTAAACTGTTTTTACTTTCACAGCTACCTTAAAATGATGGCACAGCATAGGGCCACTCCACAGCTACCTCTGCAATTTGTTCTCATCACTGAATATTCATAACTGGAGGTCTGTGTGTATCTGTGAAAGTTTGTAACTCACATGATCTTAAATTGGGGACTTATTATTCTTTTAATTTATGTGTTTGGTACAGGATCTTGCTACACAGCTCAGACTCCTAGTTATCCTCCTGTGTCAACCTCCCCAGTGCTGGGATTACAGATGTATGCCACCACTTCTGGATTTAGTGGCCAGTGTGGTGTGTGGTGGGAATGGCATGCAGTACTGGGGTTCAAACCTGGGGACTTACACTTGCCAAGAAGGTGCTTAGACCTCTGACCTATCTCTCCAGCCTGGGTACTTACTATTCTTGGGAATAGGAAAGATATATGTTTGTTTGTTATTTCAAATACTAAGGGGTTGGGGAGATGGCTCAGTAGAATAAGCACTTGCCTGGCAAGAGAAAGGGCCTGAGTTCAATCCCCTGTTCCACCAAAAAAATAAAAATAAAAAAATAACCAAATACTAGACAGTTGATTTACATTAAATGCTCTGCAGATATTTGATAATTATTATTCACAACTTTATTATAATGAAGATACAAAATAAACTTTACCCAGAAGATATAAGAAATAAAAGATTCCTAAATTAAGATAAAATGGAACCATTCAAATTAGAATAATTTGCCAGCATCATTCAGCATATCTTTTTTGCTCCTTTTGCAAAGATCAGATAGCTGAATATATCTAGGGTTGTTTCTGTGTCCTATCTGTGCCTACATGTAAAAACATTGTATCTAGACCCATGTTGCTCACCATGTGCTAAAATCAAATCAAAATCATACAATGATTTAAAAATCAAAACAGAAAATAGCAGCTAAGCTACTGCACTGCAGATGGTAATTTGTAACAGTAGTTTCATGTTTGGAGTGCCTGTCATTCTGGTAGTCTGAATATGGGCAGCTTGTCATG
>NW_004524718.1:8097889-8104457 GCF_000260255.1 Octodon degus
CTTCTTGTACAGCAATTAACCACTAAGAAGAATATATGCAGTGTATTATTTGTTGAAACTGTACTTCTGATTGGATTTGAAAATGTCTCATTGCTATCTGTTTATCAATAAAACTTTGAAAAAAAAAGAAAATAGCAGCTAATGTGTAGAATTTTCACCTTGACTGACTCTGTATTCTGATATCTCCAATTTGACCAACTACATGGAGGACAGCAATGTTTAATACAAAAGTCATGGTTGAATACCTCTCATCTTAGTCTTCAAATCTGTGTACAATTCCTAAAGTCATAGCAACTACTTTAAATCTTTAAAATAAATTCTTAAAAAGGTAATAAAAGAAAAAAGAGAGAGATAAAAACAAAAATTTAAGATTTCTTGAAAATAAGCAGTAATATTCAATCCTATGCCCAATCTTACATAACTATGTCTGTTAATCTGAGCAAAGGATTGGATGATAAAAATAGACAATATATGAACTGCTGTTTATCAGTTATTCTTGTTTTGAAAATCCGTAACATAAGTATTGTTGTATGTTACCCTGTTTCTGTCTTTGTTTCTGATTTTTGTTCTTGCTTTTGTTTTTAGTCTTCAAAATGAAATAAAATTATATTTAAAAAATGAAAAATGATACAAAATTTTGCCAAATCCAAAAAATGAAACAATATGCTAGAATGTAAAATAGGTAAAACTCTTGAAAAAATAGGTGTAGACCCAAACTTTCTGAATATAACCAAAATTGGAGAAGAAATAACAAGAATCAACAAATGGAAGTGAATAAAATTAAAAATGTTCTGAAAAGTAAGGGAAGCAACAAATTTAGCAAAATGACAACCAGTGGGATAGAAAACAATTTGTCAGCTACAACTTGGACAAAGGAACAAACATCTAAAATATATAAGAACTGAAAAAAAAATAGATCTCTCAAAATAAAAGACCCAATCAAAGTATGTGCAACTGAAGAAAGTTAACAGTTCTCAGAATTACAAATGAGAAAAAACACATGAAAAGTATTCAATATCTCTATGGAGCAGAGAAATGTAAATCAAAACAACACTGAGTTCAGTAAGATTGTCTTAGTCCAGAAAAAAATGATTATCATAAAGAAATTGAATAACAAATCCTTGTGAAGCTAAAGGGTAAAGGTACTATTCTACATTGTTGCGTGGAATGTAAACCAGTACAAGCCCTATGAAAATTAGCATGATGGTTTCTCAAAACATTAAAAATAAAAAATTCCATTCAATCCAACCATTACCTTTCTAGGTATCTTCTTGAAAGAATTAAAGATGTCACATTGTAGTGATATATGCACATCATAGCAGGACAACTTGTAAAATCTGAACCTTAGAAGAGACCTATATGTCCTCCAACAGATGATTAAAGAGGGCTGGGGAGATAGCTCAGTGGTCTAAGTGTTTGCCAAGCAAAAGAATCCCAGTTCCACTCCCAGTACCACATGGTGTGCTGGCCCCAGAAACCACCATTCTGATCACCAAGACTGGGCGTGGTGGTACATGCCTGTAATCCTGGCACTGGAGAGGCTGAAACAGGAGGATCACCATGAGTCTGACCTGCATAGCAAGACCCTGTAACAAATGAGTAAATAATAAAAAAACCCAAATGATTAAATAAATAAAATATGGTATTTGCATACAATGCAGTGCTTCTCTGCCATAGAGAAGGATAAGCTTCAATCACTTGTAGGAATGTGGATTCTCTTTCAGACTATAATGTTGCACGAAATAAACACAACACACAATCCTAACTAAAGTATGATTTCTCTTATATCAGAAAACCTTCATATAAATAAGAAGCAAAGCAAAAGATCCTTTGCAAAAGGGAAGAGGACATTAAGATAGAGGAGCCTGGAAGTGGTGGTTAATGAGGCTTAAAAAGAATTAAGATATGTTATGTAGTGTACATGTAGCCACTGTCCAAAAGAAATATAAAAATTATGTACTACAAATATGTACTAATAAAAATAAAACAAAACAGACAAAGATGGTGGAATGGATGATAACATAGTTGATACACAACTCCAATTTTCAAGAATATCGTATATTTCCCATGAGAAAATTCTTCCTAAACCACAATTGCAAATTGACAATTATATACCTTGACAATTAGGTATTTCCAAATTCTGTGTTATACTGTGTCATTGGGTGTCATTAAGATGTATGGAAACAGGAATGCCCTTTCAACATTTTTCAGTAAGCCCCAAATTTGGGCATCTTATATATGAAAAGTGCTTTATAAAATGTAAAATAAGATGTAAGTTATCCATTGTGAATGCCATAAATAAAGTGAGTTGTCTAGGTATTTTGTTCTTTATTAAATAAGCTTACAAACATCATGTATTAGGGTCAGCCAAGTAGTTCAGCAGATTAAAGCACCTGAAAGCAGGCACAGGGGCCTGGGGTTTTATCCCAGGGCCTGCCCTGCCAGCCCTGCACCCAGGGCACGCTGAGATGGCAATTGAGACTGGGCATGGTGGTGTGCCCCTGTAATCCTAGCTCTTGGGAGGCTGTGAACAGGTGGATTACTAGAGTCTGATCTAGTAGTGAGACACTGAATATCCTGTAGACCCTACCCTAAAATACAAAAATCAATGAATCAATCATGTATTGACTATGCTCCAGGTTCTCTGCTAATAACTATAGATCCAGCTGTCAGAAAGTTAGACATGATCATTTTTGCCTTAATATATATTTTAGCAATTTTGATATAATTTTTATAATACTAGTCTTACAAAAGCTACATACTTATGACTATAAACAGTTATAAAAGAGAACAAGAAAGCCAGCAGAATTTAACAATAGTTCAGAGGCTAGGCTTCCATAATTCTAAGATACTAAAGTGAAATATATTCTTAGCACTAGCATTCCATACAGCTCTCTTCTTTACACACAAAGGAACACACTCTCTTCCCAGTCCACAAAGAAAGTTGTTGACATTTTTTGCATTGCTTTTCCATGGCTATAGATTCTCATACTTTCAGTCTCATTTTCATAGCAGTAGGAAGTTGTCAGGCACAGTCCTTTGAAGACAGTCTAAATGCCTGCAGCCTCTGCTGAAGAAATGCTACCTGCGAGCTGGGAGCATCCGGCCTTGATCACAGACAGATTATATCACCAAACTCACTCCATTCCGTCCATGTAGTCACTGCAGCTCCAATGTATGTATTTGATAACTGGGTTTATTACTTATATGGTTGTTACCATCCTTAGTAGTCACTAAACTCATTTCAGTATCTCAGAAAAAAAACTCCAAGACTAACAGAAGTCCATTGCATTATTATTCTAATCAAATCTTCCATTTAGTTAACACTCAGAAAACCTCTCCACATTGCTTTTGACCAACAAGTTTTTACTGAGAGTTGATGAACATTTTCTGCCCATCTTATGTCAGGACAAAATACAGCTGCAAGAAATATACAACCGTGTTGCTAAATATTTCTTCCCTGCCAGCAAATTAAAGCTAAACAACAGTGCTAGTAATTCTGCAAGGATTAAAATGTGGACTTCAAGTGGAACTGTGTGGGATGTGTATTATCTTTGGCAGTAAATTATTGTACAATTTGCCCACAAAAGTCTCCTAAAATTGGAAAGGTTGAGTTAGTAAAATTTTTATCCAGATCTTGAGTTTGCGATAACCCACTGCCCTGTGGTAGCCTGACATGTACATCATGTTCTTATGAGAACAGGAAAGATCTTGTAAATTTTCGCTTTCATATTGCACTGTGGGGCAATGTAAACAGTAGTTAAAACTCTCCATCAAGAAGAAATACTGAAATCTTGTCATCCCTAAAAACTTAACAAAGAATAATATTTCAGCACTCTTATTTTAGCATCATGTTAAACATGGTGATAGAGAGTTTGGAGATTCTGGTTAAGCCCTTTGAAATTTATTGATTCTCTTACTAGCTTTCTACAAAGATGATGTAAAGAAAGAAGCTTCAATGTACGGTATTCTATTATATTATATTTACATGAATATCCTTTTTCCCACATGGGGGACTGTCATAGATGCAAAATGTTGACAAAATCCTGACAATTCAAGGTTCAATTCAGATGGACATATGTTGTGTTGTGTAGTAAACAGATAGAAAGAACTGGATAAGTTAAGTGCGAAATGCACTATTCATGATAAACATTTTGGCTACATTCCTAAATATTGATTCATCAACCAAAAGTTTTGAACTTGAATTGCATTTTCAGATGTACACCCAGTTACTTAGCCTCTCATCTTATCAGGAGTCCTTGTCTATCTCTGTCCTCTTAGGATTTGTCCTTGCTTGGTTATCACCTTCCTCTCTCTATTCTCTAAAAGATTCATATTGGCAGTGGAACCGTACCCATTTCAAGTTCTTCTTTTTGCAAACATCTCCGTATTTCTTGTTTTGATTTCTTGCCTGTTTTGAAGCCATTGTGCCTATTATGTTCTCTTGTTTTTGATTATTGCTCACCTTTTACCTTAGTGTGTGGCTCCTCTAGCTTCCCAGTCTTTTTGGAGAATCTAGCCCCCTGATCAATCTCCATTAAGAAGCATGCACGGACATGATGCTGGTTTGTTATCTGAACTTGATCAAGCCTCACCTTATGTGCTCATAGGTGAAGGCTAGGGAATTGGAATGGTCCATGGGGATGTGATTTTCATTAGCAGGCTAGTAAGGCAATGAATTCGTAGTTAAATGGGATGCTGGGAAGTAAAATCTGCTCAGAGGAAATGGCTCATTGGGGGTACAGCCTAGAATGTTCTCATGGTCTCTGTCTCTGTCTCTGTGTCTCTGTCTCCTCTCTCTCTCTCTCTCTCTCTCTCTCTCTCTCTCTCTCTCTCTCTCCCTCTCTCTCTCTCTCTCTCTCTCTCTCTCTCTCCCTCTCTCTCTCTCTCTCTCTTCCCCACTGCCCTGCCCTGCCACGAACTGTTTCTCCTCTGTGGTGGTCCTCCTCCAAACTTCCCTGACTAGGAGCCAGCCAAGCATGGACTGGGAGTCAGGGTCAGAGAGCTCAGTGACCCAGGCATGCAATCCCTAAAGCCAAGAGAGAAGAATACCTGGCTACTGCTCCAACTGGTAGCAGACCTTAGCATCATCCATGGGATGTTGGTTTTAGGATCATTCAGAATGCAGGATTTCTGAGGTTAAGAAGGCTTCTACCTAGATTTCAGAAAGCGTGGGAGGCCAGGCAGTGTGCCCCTGAGAGGGCAGCATGTGAAGCAGAGAGTGAGAAGCCTATTCAGTGGAAACCTCAGAAGTCTGGAAAAGCCAAGAACATGGATTGTCTGAGAAAAGCTGCAAGAAGGGAGCAAAGCCAGCCCTAGAGAAAAGCCATGGGAGCGACTAGCAGAAGTACAGTAGGGGTGGTGCGATGTAAGGCTTTTGGAGCTCACAACTCATTACAGATTGTTTCAGATGTCCCAAATGGAAGTACAGAACTTAATGTTTGCCTTTCTAGAATATGGACTTGTTTTGGTCATAATGGTTTGTATTGTTCTTTGTGTAATGTTTATCTTGTGCTTTTAAATGCTGGAAGTGTTGAACTTTTCATTTGTACAGGGCTTCACAGCTAAGAGTTTGTTTTAGACCTTGGAGGAGACTTGGGACTTGAACTTTTCAGCCATGCTAAAATTTTTAGGACTTTGGCAATTCTTAGAGATGGACTAAAATGCCTTTTGCATAAAGAAATGTGCATGACTCTTTGGAGGGAGTCCCAGAGGTAAAATGTCATGGCTATAATATAATACAATGTTCAAGTTGTAAAATTTTAATAAGCATGTCTGTGTACCTGGAAACTGGTTTAAGGAAGTGTCTGGTTGCCATGTTGACAAGGGGAGGATTGTACTGGTTGATACATTGTGCCAACTTGAGAAGTTTAGAAGTTTACTTAAGTGACTCAGCAGAGAGCCAGGATTCTTAGTTTGTAAACATCCTCATCCTATGCAAGAGGAAGGCATGAACACTATGTGAGTTCTACACCCCCAGCTCCAGAGTAGCTTGTTTATAATGTAAGGAGAGGAGAGAGGCTGGATGAAAACCACAGCCACTGCCCTTCCCTTTGCTCTTCACTGTTTTCTGCTGCCATGAACTGCTTTTCTCTGCCACGTGCCACTCTGCCTGGGAGCCAGCCAAGCATAGACTGAAACCTCCACAAACTGTAGACTAAAAATCTTTCCTTCCTTAATTTGGGGTGTTGGGTATTTTGTACCAGCAACAAGTAAAAAGTAACTGAGACAACCTGATCATGCCTCTATGACCTATCAATACCAGGAATATGCTTTACTAATCAGTCCTCTAGGCATTCTTACTCCAAACTGACATATCCCAATGGATTTCCCAACACAGCTTGTGCAATTCAGTACCTCTGCATGTAACTAAGCACAGGTCAGCATGAAGAAAGCCCAAGAAGGAGTTTGCAGACCTCAAAGAGAAGAGTTATATAGAAACTTTACACTTATTGCACTGTGTACATTGATATCACTTCAGGAATAACTATCCTGTAGGGAATTCCATCACCAGTCATTTGAACTTTAATGAGTTCCTCCATTCTAAGGTATTAATCTCTAGATTTAC
>NW_004524718.1:8104557-8107403 GCF_000260255.1 Octodon degus
AGTGTTAAAAATAATAAAATACTGAGGGCTAGATATTTGGAGCTGTATCATTGTGGGAACTATGTGTATCACTTAACTCTGTTAGGAGGCTCAAAAGAAATGAAAAATTATCATTTAGATGTATTTTTTTTGAAAGCTTGCAATAATATTTCAAAAGATAGCCTGTGCTATATAAACAATATAAATCATGACATACATAAGATTCTGGCTTTTTCTTACCCAATTCTCAAGATACCCATAATTTTCACTTTTCTTTTGGAAGTTTATTTGAAACTAAGGGAATCCTTATATAGGGTAAAGAGCCAGACACTGCTGATTTTCTTTGAAAGAAAAAATAGTGAACTTATGGGGAAAGAGACTTGGAAAACTTCATGGCATTTCATAGCTGCAGGACTTCACTGTTTCAGAGCATCAGATTTGAAATTTCACTCATAATCAGTTTATAAACTATTAAAATTCTAATTTTCTCAAGGCTATCTTTAAGTTTGCAGTCACCAAGTGACTTTAAAAACTGAGCTGTAATGCATAACATAAAATTTAAGACAATATGCTAAAGTTTTAGGACATAATCAGTACAGTGGTAACTTGGTTCAGGAGCTTAGTTCTTTCCACTATTGTGGTCACAAACCAAATTGACCAAAAACAGAATCAAGTTTCCCCAAAGGTAAACATTGACCTTAACCACTGAAACTAATTTGGTTCTCATCCAATTCAGCTTGCAACCAGAATTATAGGAAAGAGTAAGTTGTGAACTAAGGTAGCATTGACTGATTCATGTAAGTGTGTAAACACACATTGGATAACAGAAAGAAGAGTAAGTTGACTTAGATGTGGGATAGGATTTCTACAGATGTCTGAGAAAAAAATGATGCTTGCACTTGAGGTACTGGCAAAAACTGATGATTAATCACAGCATGGCAATATTTAGATATACATTCTCCACAGTGAGTGTTGCAAAGAAAGCCTTATTTTCTAGGTTACAGAACTTGTAAGGTTTCTTTTCTCCTCTATATAGTTACCGAATACATAGTCTATTAAGAGATGAGCTGTTGAGAAAAAACTATCAAGGTTACAAAGAAAATTTCCACCTTACAGGAACTAAAACAGAAATGGGAAATTAGGAGCCAGGGAGATAGTTCAGTAGAATAAGCACTTGCCTGGTAAGTGCAAGGTCCTGAGTTCAATCCCTGGTACCACAAAAAAAAATAGAATTGGAAAATTAGAAAAATATACATGAAAACTCAAATGCCAATAGATAATCCACTCAGTGATACATGACAGTTACCATATCTTTTCTTACCTAGCTGAAGTTGTTGGTTTACTAAGAATAAACAAGAAAAACTTAGTCAAAGAGATCCTAAAGACTCTAAGCACTTAAACATATGCTTTGTTCTTTGCATACTTTCTAAGGTTTTCACTCAGGATCTAGTTGTACTTCACTTTCATACAATCTTAATATATTTTGCCATACCTTACTCTAAATATTAGCAAATTAAAAGCAATTATTTAGAAAGTGCTGAGCCATTTACCTGGAACAACTTTAAGAACATCACAAAATAAAAGTAGATAATTTAACAATGAGACAAGAAGCAGAATAACTGAATTCTCACAGAAATAACATCCAAAATGCTCCCTCTGCTCCCTGTGGTGCATATGGAATCAACATTTTAAGCTTTTATGAATTGCGAAGACTGTATTCTCCAAAATGGGATCTCCACAAAGTCCACTCAGGAAAACTGTAAGAATCATCACAGGCTCCTGTGTAAGACTCAATTTGAGGTAAACACAGTAATCTGATTCATTATAATCAAAGCCATTTCTAGCTCATCCCATATCTGGGGTGTGTTTAAAGCAAGCAAAAATTTGCCAAGGCACACAAAAGAATTTTTATCTAAATGCTTCCAGAAACATTATTAAAACAAGGTGAAAAGAAGAAAGCTTAGTATGAAGCCCCTCAAACCATCTGGGTAGTCAGAACAGAACAACCTCTGACACTGCCAGAGCTGTCCTTGGTGGGGAGAGTGGCTCCATCTGTCAGGACTGTGAAAGCAGGAGCAAGTTTGAAGTGGGTCATCTTTAAACTTCAATTTCACTAGAGTCAGGACTTTAATTTTATCCATTTATAGAAAAGAAGTTTTCCCAGTAAATAACCCAACACATATCTATAATCTGTACCCTTGCTCAAGATGTCAAAATGATTCATTCATTCATTTTCTTTTTTTATTAGTAGATGTTTACAACACATGGAGTTTACATTCATCTTGGGGAGTTGGTACATGTTCACAATATAGGTTACTTTTCAAAAATCCCTCTCCCTTTCCTCCTATCTCCCTACCTCTTCCTCTAAATCTTTCACAGCAGAGAGAACCAGATAATTCTTAGTAATAGTAACTCTTTGGTCAGACTGTTATCCACTCCTTCCAGGGAAGGCTCATGAACGATCATTTTCAGTACTATCTTTTTGAAATTTTGGTATTCATTTATTGAAAAAGATGTGGAGCACTGGGAATTAGACATCTGAAAGAGTCTGTCTCAAGCATCTCAATTAACAGCTTTATCAGAGGCCGGGGTTCAGTTTTATTTGGGAGGCACTGATAACACACTGTATTTCTACAGAGCTACATTCTGAAGGTGTGACTTATTTTACTTACTTGAGAAACAGGATGAGCAGCAGGCAGTAGAGCTTTACCACACCATGCAAATTGTACCTTGACCATCTCTCTTTATTATATATTTAAAATTGCTTAGGGGCTGGTGAGATGGCTCAGTGGTGTAAAGCACCTACTTAGAACAAGCTTAGCAAAGCACAGGGACCATGGTTCAATCCCCCAGCACCACATGCCAGC
>NW_004524718.1:8110503-8114023 GCF_000260255.1 Octodon degus
CCGGCCCACGCTGCGCCTGGGCTGTGACTGGTCCCGCTGGCGCAGGGCAGCAGGAAACTCTCCGCACACTCACCGGACCTGGGCTAGGACTGGGTCTCAAGAAACTTTTTTAAATGTATGGTTTCAATTATTTATTCTCTTGTACCTTCTTTTATGCAACAACAAATATTTCTCTTTCTCTTTTTAATCATTTATTAATTATTTACTTATTGGGTATAAAGTCTCACTATTCAGCCTGGACTCACAGTGACACTCCTATCTCAGCCTACCCAGTGCTGGGATTGCAAACATGTGACACCACACATGGTTTCTGTGGCTGGCAAGGCCTGCCCAAGTGTCCAAGCCTAGCACAGAATGTGGTACCAGGAATCAAACCTGGGTCTTTATGCTTTCCAGGTAGGCACTTACATTGCAGAGATATCTCCCCAGCCCAACAACAAATATTTCTTGAATTCTATACATTATATTTTATTATATTCTAAAAGAAGAAAATATCAATATACACATCAAAGTGTTAAATCATCAGAAATCCTAATGCTGTCATCATGATAATATGAGCTGTTTTCTACATATTGTATCAGTCTAACATGTTTTTAATACCAAAGATGATAAGGATAGAATAAATAAAAAGAAACTATAAACCAACTTTACTTATAAATGAAGATAATATTAACAATTAAGCCAATAAAAATGATTAAGCAGTCAAATATTGAATAAATAATTTAACATAGATATAGTAGTTTGGATCTAGAATATTCTAGAAAGGTTAATGAGTTGAAGACTTGGCCCCAAGGGCAACAATATTCTGGGATGAGACTTTTGGGAAGTGATTATATAATGAAGATCATGACCTCAACAAGGATTGATCTCTTAAAGGGCTCATCATAATCTGATGGAATTTTCGGGGGTGGACATGTGCAACCTGGGACCTAGCTGAGGGTAGTGTGTCGTTGGGGTGCACCCTCAGAAGGCACATCCTGTGCCTGGGCCATTTGACTATTGCTGTGTCCTTAGCTCCTGCTGCCATCAATTAAGGCACCTCCTCTTCCACTCGTGCCTGCTGTCCTGATGCTGAGGTCTCACCGCAAGTCCCAAGTAATAGAACCAGCATACCATGAACTGAAACCTCTAGGACTGGGACCCAGAATGAATTGTTCCTTCATTGAATAGGTTTTTCTCAGGTATTTTGTTACAGCTACAGAAAGATGGCAGGCTTAGTGGACAAAGAGAGCATGGTTCAGAGAATGTGCCGATAGTGGAACATTAGAAATATCAGGGTTAGCAAGTTATAATATCATATGAAAGAAGAGAAATACATTAATATAAAAGGTCTGGGCAGACTGAAAGATATGTATTTTTAAAACTGTCAATGGATGTGGAGAAAAAAGTGAACATGTTTTAAAATTTTAATAGAAAGCATCCTCCTTATCATTGATACCATATTTAAGAAGACAATGATGGTCAGAGTTGGAGATTGTTGCTTGAAATTTTAAAATTAAAAGAAAAAATCATTGTACAGAAAAAGATTCCAAAGGTAAATCCCAGATAAGATGGAGCACATACGGTTTTAAGACCTGATGAACTCACTTGGAAAACCTACACAGGATGTACAGGCAGCTACTTGACAACTCTAAGAAGTTAATATAAGAACACACAGAAGAACACCAGAATTAAGTGAATCACTGATCTAGCTATGAGTTAACTTAACTTTTTCTTTTTCTTCTTTGTTATGTCTTGGCCAGAACTCAACACAATCCAAAGCACAAAGCACAATGTCCAGAAATAAACTTTATGTGCACACAGGGTGACCTTGAAGAAACTCTAGTTTTAGAATTAAAAAAAAAAAAAGGAAAAGCAAACTCCTAAAATGTAGAGCCTATAGGGAAAAAATTACAGGATTTTTTCCCTCTTCATTTTCTCCATCATCTTAAAGGCAAGTAATCATGGTAAGATCCACAAGGAAGGAGAAATGACCAGGAGCCAAAATTTAGAAGGAAGAGAACCTCTCCATTCAATCTGCAGCTCCAAAGGAATTCACAAATGTATTTTATTTAACTTATTTAAATTTTTTTCTCTCTGTGTCATAAAACTGCTTGACTCTGAACATGCCCATTATTGGCAAATTATGGTCTGAAAAGGATTTATATGGTTAAAATTATCTTTTCTGAATTAAAATTGTGTTACTTTTCTCTTGTTGCTAAGACAAAATAGGCATCAGGATGCCTAAAGTTAAGGGATGAAAGGTTTATTTAGTTCAGTCTGTGGAGCTTTTGGTTTTAATTAGCTAGCTCTAAGGCAGAGTGGCACAGGGCAGAGGGCAGCAGTGCCAGGTGGTAGAAGACAATGAAAGCCACAAGAGCAAAAAATGGGAGCTCTAGAAAACACCCTTTCAGTTCCTTGTACCATATGGAGGCTGCCACCCTAGGGCAGGTATAGCGCTCACACCCATAATCACGGTGCAAGATATTGAATCAGTCACAAACGCCACATTGAGCTGCCTCTGAAAATCACCCCTCCCCAATAATGGTATGAGGCTCTGGGGAGGGAACTGAGACACAAGCCGCAACAAAGATGAACTGATATTCTCAAATAAAGTAAAATTAAGACGAGATGCTGCCAGCAAATAAGGTTTTTCTCTTTTTTAAGTTAGTAGTGTATTTGTTGGAAACAACAGATCTGCTTTTAAAAAATTACTGAAAGAAATTCTTCAGGTACACTTAATTATTCCAGAGAGGAAATTTGCAAAATCAAAAAAAAAAAAAAAGAAAGAAAGAGAAATAAAAAGTAAAGCATCTGAATCTGTATAATACACTCTTCCTCTCTTGAATGCCTTCAAGTACATTTGATAGTTAAAACCATAAAATGTGATGCTTTCAGATAAGTTTCAATATATGTAGACATGATATTTAAAATAATTTTATAAATGTAAGAGATTAATAAGAATTTATAGTGAAAATACTTTTATATTCTGGTTAAGTGGAAAAATATTGATTCAATATAGACTACAAATTGTGTATGTTGTAGTTCTAAAGAAATTCTACAGAGAGATCTAGTCAAGCTGACTATGAGAGTGGCAGCGAATAACAAAGGTATCAAAGAAATGAAAAGACATATGCACCAAAGAATTGAAAACACAAAGGTCAAAATTTTATAAGTAACTAAGTTAAATTTAATATAGGCAGTCAGAGAGGGCTCAGCCCTCAATGGAGCCAGTGCAGAAGACAAGATGCCTTACAACCCTGGGAGAGACAGGCACTTCTGCTGTGGGCCAGATCTCAAGACAAAAGTAAAATAAGTGCATCCACAAATTTCCTAGGCATAAACATTAGAGAGTGATATTCTAAGAGGTATCAGTTACCTTGAGGAAGCCTGGAAGAGCCACTAACCCAGCCCCCCAGAGGGAAAGCCCCTGTTCTGTATTCTCACCTGCTGGTTAAGTGACTGGCTTCCCCATCCAATCCTAACTTAATCAATTTTACCTGAGCAGTTATCCTTTTTTTTTAAATTTTTTATTTATTTA
>NW_004524718.1:8114123-8115618 GCF_000260255.1 Octodon degus
TAATAAAATAAATATTTAAAATTGCTTAAGTCAGAAAAAGACTTCACATGTGTGCACTGTTTGGTGCATCTGATGGCCATCACAAGGCATTATGAATTAAAGTTAAGTTTTACGTTGCTGACTCAATTTTATTAGTTTTTTTCTTTTTGAATGAATAATACACATGCTCCATTGTTTCCTGTCAACTTGAGAAATTCAATAACTTCTGGGAAGAAGTCAAAAGGATTCAGGAAAAATGCTAAATTAGGTTTTATATAAAATACTGAAGAACTTTATTAAACTTTCCAGAAGTTTTTCATTTTGATTTAATATGAATTTTGAGGAGTGCTTACAATGATTTTAATTTATATTTTTCAATTAATCATAAAAATAAAATTGTTGTCATAAAAGAAATTCACCAGTTACTAATTCTTAAATTATTTTCAAGTAATTTATATCTGGTTTTTGTTTGATAATACAATGTAAAAGCTTAATAAAAAATCTAATTTACATTCATATTTGGTGTTCACTAGAAAAATACATTTTACAATTTGGTTTATATTTTCTCAAGATACAATATTCCACATTTTTAATTTTGTGGGAGTCAAGTTTATTTTCCAAGGTAAGCTCAACTTCCATAATAAAGAGTAGAATAAATATAAATAAAATTTATGGATGATCCATAATAAGAAATATGCTTGTGATTGTGAGAATATATTTTAATTTAGCTGTTATGTCACTTATGTTAGTTATATTGCTTTATAGGGATACATCAATGTGTGTTGGATGGAATTTTTGAATTTGTTTTTTGCATTATTGAGAGTTGATCCTCAGTTTTCAATATGCTAGTACATTACCACTGAGCAGCAACCACAGATCTTTAACAAAATCCTATAACACTTTGTCTCATCATCCCGGCTAGCTGAAGAACACCATAGCCTAGGCAATATAAATTATGAAAATTTATTTCTCATGATTATTGAGGTTCAGAAATTTGAGACAAGGATGCCAGCATAGCCATTCTCATGTATCCTCACTGGAAGAGAGAAAAACAACACTGTTAAAAACAAAGAAAAATAGCATCAAATTCCAAGAGCACGTGTTTCTCGCATCTCAAAGACTCCACCTCCAACTACATCACCTTGGTGCTTGGGATTCATTGTATAAATTTTGAGGGAATACAAACATACACCCCATACCAGCTTGAAATGCTAAGATTTTTTTTAAGATTATGAAATACTTTTATTTTTCTGCAATCTAGCACCAAGTACAGAACTTAATAAAGTATTATGAACCTAGCCAGAAGACCATATTTTAATGGGCATAGTTATCAAGAAACTTTTTTATTTTTTTATTTTTTTTTTATTTTTTATTTTCAAAGTTTTATTGACAAACAGCAATGAGACAGTTTCAAATCATATCAGAAGGACAGTTTCAACAAATAATACACTGCATATATTCTTCTTAGTGGTTAATCGCTGTACAAGATGCGGACTTGTGATCCCATTTACAAACA
>NW_004524718.1:8115718-8117889 GCF_000260255.1 Octodon degus
TTTTTTAAATTTTTTATTTATTTATGTGTGTGTGTGTGTGTGTGTGTGTGTGTGTGTGTGTGTGTGGCAAGCTCAGCCCACCAGGGGGCGTGGCTGGCTGGCATGTGGTGCTGGGGGATTGAACTGTGGTCCCTTTGCTTTGCCAAGCTCGCTCTTAAGTAGGTGCTCTAGACCGCTGAGCCATCTCACCAGCCCCAGTTATCCTTTTATTCTTATTAGTTGAATGTAGTTTCATCTCACCTCATGTCCACCTTTTGATTTCCCATTTTTCCCACCTTGGGCATCCCTCGCATTTCAGATTTGCTCTGTAAAAATCCCTAGAAAAGGCAGGGGCCTCGGCGACCCATTCAGGACCCTTTCTCTCTCTGTCTGGGGCAGAAGCTTTCTTTTCTCCAATAAGTATATTTTAGTCTTAACTTTCATTGTTCCTAAAATTCGTTTTTCAATTCTAAAAAACATGAACCCATACCAGATATCTAGTGGGCTAAGAGTTTCTTTACCTTATATCAAAATTATACTAAATTTGTAAGTATAAAAGCTTCCTTTAGTGTCCCAGTGGAAGTTTTACATAATAAACACCAGATAATTGAAAATCAATTTCTAATATATGTTTAAGGTAAGTTATATAGAAAAAAATCAAAGCACACACACAAAAAGCAGTGACAAAAGTTGAATAAAGCAACAAAAGGGTTTTTTAAACTTTCTTCTTATTGAAGCTATTTGATTTATTAAATGACTAATATTTAATCATTAACAAAAGCCCTTAAACTATATGTATATTAGTTCAGGGTTTACAGGTCTCCCTACACAGATTGGAACTGTAGTGATCCCTCCTGTTTTTCAGCCTGCCAAGCACTCTACAGGTGTATGCACCATGCCTAGTCTCCATCACCTTCTCCGCGCACCCTGGGGACAGGGCCAGCATGGCAGACTGGGGTTCGAATCCCCAGCCCATTCGTCTGCCTAAGCAGGTGCTTTAATCCATTGAGCTACTTGGTCAAACTTCAAACAATATTTACTTGAATGATCAATTACTAAAATTAAATTCATGATCTTGATAAAATTAGCATCTTATTATTCCCAAAGGACAAAAATAAATTCCTACAAGATTCCTTTACTTTGACTCATGAATCTTGTTTAAATTTTTAGGTTTGAACTGAGTGTATATATGTGTGAGTGTGTGTATGTGTTTGAGTAAAACTTAAAGGATGGATGTTACTATTTATTGCAATTATCTTTATTCCACCTGAGAAATTCAATGCTCCGATTCATATTTGGCAGTGTTTAAAAATAGCTAATATCTAGTACTGGTGCCAGCACAGGCGCAGCGTGGGTGAGACCCACTTCCACCCCCTTGGAATGTACCACACCACTCCGCAGCACCTCCGCCACCCCGCTAGCCCAGTAGGAATTTCTGCCACATTCTAGGAACCCACAGAACCAGTCCTAGCCCAAGCCAAATCTGCACTTGAACTTCAGTACTTGCTAAGGTTATAACTACAAGGAAAATCTACAACAAAGGTCAGAAGACAGTGCTACACAAAATGATGAGAAGGAACAAAATGCAACCTCAGAACCCAAGCCCTCCCATAACAAGTGCAGAGGACACTAACACAGAACAAAGTGAGAATCACACACCTGAAAGAAATGAATCAACGGCTTCTGAAATAAAGAAACAGCTGCAGAAAGGTATAGAGGAACTCAGATTGGAAATAAAAAAAAGAAATCCCTGAATTAATAACATCTGCACTAAAGAATCAAATGCAGAAATATATGGAGGAAACCCAGTGCCCACCCAGAACAAGTGCAGAAGACACTAGCTCGCCTCAAAGGCATGAATTAATAGCGTCAATAGTAAATAAACAACAGCAGAAAGATATAGAGGAAATCAGAGTCCAACTCTTTTCTGAAATGAAAAAACAATTCTCAGAACTCATAGCATCTGAAGTAAAGCAGCAACTAAAGAAACATAGGGAGGAAACCCAATCTGAAAAAAACACTGCAGTAAAAGAATTTATAACTGCTTCTAAAGAAGACATTGATAAAAAAATAGAGGACATTAGAAAAATGACGGATTCCTTGAATGAACAATACAGGAAAGAAATAGATCGCATGAAGCAGAGTCAAAGAGATATAGAGGAAATTAAAATCTCAATCACAAGTTTGCAAAA
>NW_004524718.1:8118984-8133099 GCF_000260255.1 Octodon degus
ATCTTAATGGACATGAAAAATCTAATATCCAATACCACAATTTTAACAGGAGACCTTAACACACCCTTATCTCCAAAAGATAGGTCAACCAGACAAAAAATTAGCAAGGAAATAACAAAACTGAACCAGATCTTGATACAAATGGACTTGGTATACATATACAGAGTGTTCCACCCAAACACAGCTGAATAAACATTTTTCTCACTTGTACATGGGCTATTTTCTAAAATCAACCACATACTGGTCCATAGGTCATACTTAAGTATATGGAAGAAAACAGAAATTATCCCATGCACATTATCTGACCACAGTGCAATGGAACTGGAAATAAAGAACTAAACAAACCAGAAAAAACAATAAAAACATGGAAATTAAATGACACCGTACTCAGCAATCAATGGGTCACAGATGAAATTAAACAAGAAATTCAACAATATCTACAATTCAATGAAAATTCAAGCACAACTCATAGGAATTTATGAGATACTATGGAAGCAGTTCTCAGAGGGAAATTCATAGCTGTGAACTCACACATTGGGAAAACAGAATGGGAACAAATAAATACCTTAATGCTGCACCTTCAACAACTAGAAAAGGAAGTCCAAAAGGAAAAGCAGTTCTCAGAGAGAAATTCATAGCTGTGAACTCACACATTAGGAAAACAGAACGGGAACAAATAAAAACCCTAATGCTGCACCTTCAACAACTAGAAAAGGAAGTGCAAGCCAAACCCATAGTCCAAAGACGGGAAGAAATCATAAAGATTAGAGCAGAAATTAATTCAATTGAGATGAAGAAAACAATTCAAAAAATTAAAAAAGAAAAAAGTTGGTTCTTTGAAAGAATGAATAAAATCCATAAGCCCCTCAGTAACCTCATCAAAAAGAGGAAAGAAAAAATTCAAATACAAGCAACAAAGAATGAAAAGGATGTAATTACCACAGACTCAGTGGAAATTCAGAAGATTATAAATAGCTACTTTGAGATTCCTAGAAAGGTAAAAACTACCACAACTCAATAGACAAGATATAACCACTCTCAATAACCCAATAACAGCCAATGAAATATGCATGTAATAAAATACCTACCGACAAAGAAAAGTCCAGGTCCGGATGGATTCACAGCTGAATTCTACAAGACATTCACAGTAGATGTAGTCCCTATTCTCCTCAAACTCCTCCGTGAAATTGAAAAGGAAGCAATCCTCCCAAAATCATTCCTGGAGGCAAGTATTATGTTAATACCAAAACCAGGGAAAGATACAACTAAGAAAGAGAACTGCAGGCCAATCTCCCTCATGAACATAGATGCAAAAATCCTCAAGAAAAACCTTGGAAAAAGTATACAGCAAAGCATCAAGAAGATCATACACCATGACCAGGTAGGATTCATCCCAGGGATACAAGGCTGGTTCAATATTCAAAAATCTATAAATGTATAACACTATATCAATAGAGCAAAAATTAAAAACCACATGATCATCTCCATCAATGAAGATGATGCTTTTGACAAAGTCCACCACTGATTCATGTTCAAAGTCCTACAAAAAATTGGAAAAGATGGCCTCTACTTTAGTCTGTTAAAAGCCATTTATGAAAACCCACGGCTAACATAATGCTAAACAGGGAAAAACTGAAAATTTTTACTCCTAGATCTGTTACAAGACAAGGATAGCCTCTATCACCACCCCTATTCAATATAGTTCTGGAATTATTAGCTACATCCATTAGACAAGAGAAGGAAAAAAAATAAGAATAGGCAAAGAAGAAGTTAAATTATTATTATTTGAAGATGACATGACACTTTACTTGGAAGACCCTAAAATCTCTACCACCAAGAAGCTACAAGAATTATTACAGAAATTCACTAGCATAGCAGGTTATAAAGTCATTACATACAAGTCAATACCACTCCTCTACACAGATAACAAACACCCTGATAGGGAAATGATAGAAATAATACCTTTTACAATAGCACCAAGGAAAATGAAATACCTTGGAATTAATATAACTAAAGAGGTCAAAGATCTTTTCAAGGAAAATTACAGTATTCTTTAAAAAAGAGATTTTAGAGGATTTCAGAAAATGAAAAGATATTCCATGCTCCTAGATAAGAAGAACCAACATTGTGAAGATGGCCATACTCCCAAAATTGTTGTACAGATTTAATGCAATCTTTATCAAACTACAAAGAGCATATTGTACAGAGCTAGAGAAATCATTCCTAAAATTTATTTGGAACCAGAAAAGACCTAGAATAGCAAAGGCAATCCTGGGCAATAAAGACAAGGCAGGAGACATTACAATTCCTGACTTGAAATTATACTACAAGGTTACTGTGATAAAATCTGCATGGTACTGGCAACAAAATAGACCTGAGTATCAGTGGAATAGATCAGAAGATGCTGAAGTCCTTACAAACACACTCAACCACCTTATCTTTGACAAAGGCGCCAAACATACTCACTGGAAGAAAGACAGCCTCTTTAACAAATGGTGCTGGAAAAACTGGCTCTCTACATGCCGAAAACTAAATCTTGACCCAGGCTTATCACCATGCAGTAAGCTAAAGTCAAAATGGATTAAAGATCTAAACATTAAAGCAGAGACACTAAATCTCTTGGAAGAGAAAGTAGGAGGAACTCTTGAAGACATAGAGGTAGACAAAGAATTCATGAACAAAATTCAAATCATAATGGAAACAGTTGAAAAAATTAACAACCAGTACCTGCTCTTACTGAGAACTTTTCACACGTCAAAAGAAATTACCAACAAAGTGAAAACACAACCCACAAATTTGGAAAAAATCATGACAAATAAGTACTCTGTCAAAGGTCTTCTCTCTATAATTTATAAAGAACTGAAAAGCACTATGGCCCCAACATTTAAAGACTCAATCCAGAAATGGGCATCCGAGATGAACACACACTTCTCAGAGGAAGAAATTAAACAAGCGAATAAATATATGAAAAAATGCTCCACATCACTAACCATTCGTGAAATGCAAATTAAAACAACATTGAGATATCATCTCACCCCTGAAAGAATGGCTATCATAAAGAAATCACCCAACAACAAATGTTGGAGAGGCTGTGGGGAAATAGGAACCTTTCTCCACTGCTGGTGGGAATGTAGACTGGTGCAACCATTATGGAAATCAATTTGGAGACTCCTTAGAAAAGTTGGACTGGAAATCCCATTTAAACCAGCTATTCCTCTACTGAGAATTTTCCTGGAGGATCTGAACACATCATATCACAGGGATACATGTGTGCCTATGTTTATAGCAGCACAATTTCTGATAGCCAAGTCTTGGAAACAACCAAGATGCCCATCACCTGAGGAATGGAGGAAAAATATGTGGTACTTTTATACAATGGAGTATTACTCAGCTATAAAGAATGATAAACTCAAAGCCTTTATCTATATGTCTATTTATTTATTTATTCATTTATTTATTTATTGCTGAAGCAGGGATTGAACTCAGACCCTTGCGCTTGCCAGGAAAGCGCTTATTCCACTGAGCTATCTCCCTGGCCCTCGCAGCCTTTATATTGAAGTGGATACCACTTGAAGATATACTCGTAAGTGAAATAAAGCAGACACACATGTGTAAATATCATATAGTTTCCCTAGAATAAGAACTCAAAAGGAGAAATACAAATACAAATTTATAATACAAGTAAAAAGACAGAAAGAAGTGGAGGACTAACTAATTAAAAGAGGGAAAGGAGAAGGTCTAGAAAACATGACAGTGCAAGCCATACACTTATATGTAGAAGATGAGCAAGGCAATGATCCTGAGAACCTACAGAAGATTTTTGAATGTAGCAGTTAATTGCAAAGATTCTCACCCTTACTGACTATATATACTGACACCTGTCAACTAAGCAAGAGCACTGAAGATGGCAATTTGTAATAGTAGGTTCATGCTTGGAGTGCCTGTCATTCTGGTCTTCTGAATACAGGATGCTTGTCACGACATGCCAGTTGCTACTGTGCTGTCTCTTGGGTAGATGATTGTTCAAAAAGAAGGGGGTGGTGAATCAAGGCAGGAGAGAGGAAAAGGAATATTGTGGGTCTGTCCTGCTTCAAGGTTGTAAATGGTTAGATTTTTGGACTTACATGTAAACATAAGAATTATATAATTCTTTATGCCTATTTTAAAAAATATATTCTAATTTTTAAATGCTTTTTCATCATATTCTGTAGGGACTTAAAGTTCATCATATCAATACTTGATGAAAAATACCTGTTCCATGTTATGCCTAAGATGTTTGTTATTCAGACAGTGAGGTTAAGCTTAACAGCCTAGGTTGTATCGTAATAACAATAAGCTTGTATTCTGGAGGGTTAACAACCTAAGTTTGCAGACCAAAATTAGAGAAAGAGGAGGGCCACAAGGAAAGTCAACATTTTGGTCCTAGCCTTCCAAGGTCAATTAAGACTCAAGACATATGAGAAATTGTACTGTAACTTCACATAACTCAGTAGTGTCCCAAATTTTCTGATCAAGGAGATTATGGGGTCAAAGAGGAAAGTGATTGATGATGTAGGGTGTGCCTAAGGAGAGTCACATGGAGAGAAAACATTCTCTCAGGCTTTCACAGAGAGCACATTGGCCAAGCAATTGCCTTGACTCACCACATGGCTGACACTGACAAAGGATCTACAATCTGAGGTACAGGATCTCAGGATAAATCCTGAGGGGATTTCACTGACCTTACCAGACCCAAAAGCTACAACTCTTGCTGCATAGGTCTTGCTTTATCTTTGTCTTAACCATCCAGCAGAAAAGTATAAGACAAAATATAAGAAGTAAAGCCATGCTGTTATGTTGAGCTATAGGGGACTCAGTTCAACAATTTCTGACATTGCCAGTGAAGCAGAAGCCCCAATATTATTATGAACTACTGGACTGTTTTAGAATATTTTGCTGCATTAACACACCTTAATATTCAAATAACAGAACTAAACAAAATAGGGTATACAAATGAACGTCCATTTTGTATCTGTGCATTCAAAATTGTTAGAATAGTTATATGATTACATTCTCTTAATGAATAGAGGGATTTGTTCTAATAGTATTTGTAAATAGGATATCATGTCCATATCTAATACAGCAATTAACCACTAGGAAGAATGTATGCAATGTGTTAATTATTGAAACTGTCCTACCAATTTGTTTTGAAACTGTCTCATTGCTATTTGTTTCTCAATAAAGTTATGGGAAAATTTTTAATTTAACTGAAAACTACTTCATATTTTATTTTTCAATTATAAATAGATATTATGTGTGTGCACATGCACATTAGAGCAATACTGATTTCTATAATCAGCACTAAAAATTTTACTATTTCAAGATATTAGAATACTCCTTTAAACAAAGTTATGCAAAATGATGCCATGTATTTTGCATGTAATTTTTACCCACAGAGTATTTAAGAGCCTCAGATTTCTTCCCCTTTGTCAATTTATAAGGACTTTGAGTCTTTTACAGATAACAACAGAAAGAAAACTGTGGTACATCATGCAGAGAGGCTGTTGTGATGTGAGTAACATGAAACATTGCTACTCAGATTCTCCTAGTATATGGCCACTGTGGAAAACTAAGAAATACAGTCTGTTGATGGACAGATATATGCCACGCACTATTCAATGTTGACAACACAGAAAGAACACAAACACTAGTATACCTCCTGTCTTCATGAGAGCTTACTTCCTGAATGGCTCTGAAATCTCCCTGTATCTTCCCTTTATCGATAGCCTTCTTATCCCTCCAGGGTTCTCTTGCAGAAATTCTTCCCACTCCTCAGGTGAGTGAAGAGATTCATGTACATGGCATGTTTTTCAGACGTGAATTATGCTACTCCCTCCTCTGTGATATATTCCCAGCACAGTGATCCCCAATCCCTTTGGCACCAAGGATGTGTTTCATTCAAGTATTGTTTTTTGGGGGGCTGGACAAATAGCTCAGTGGACTAAAGTGCCTGCTTAGGATATGCAGGGACCTGGAGTTTGATCCCCAGGCCTGCTGTGCTGGCCCTGACCCTGGGGTGCACTGAGATGGCAATTGAGACTTGGTGTGGTGGCACACATCTGTAATCCCAGCACTTGGGGAGCTGTAAGGAGGAGGATCACTATGAGTCTGATCTAGTAGTGAGACCCTGAATATCGTGTGTTCCCTATCATAAATAAACAACAACATAAAAGAATTGTTTTCTTCCCAGACTGAGGTAGGAAGAATCATTTTGAAGGAATTGAAATATAATATATTTATTGTGTACTTTATTTTTATTATTACACTGTAATAGACAGTGAAATAATTATATAACTCAACATAATGAAAAATCAGTGGGAGCCCTGATCTTATTTTCCTGAAACTAGGTAATACCACCAGAGGGTGATGGGAAGCAGTGGCATTGAAAGTATGTTGTGTATCTAATCTATAATCTCATTTTGATCACTATTACTGTAGGAAACCCTACTTCACATAGATAGAATTGTGGATATGGAAAATACCTCTTTGATAGCTTTGGAGCAATCTAAGGATATCCTTCCTTGACTAATCCAGAATGTGTGGAGAGTTGAAATAGTGACCTCAAGCAATGGATTCGCTTCTGGCATGGTCAAAGTCTATTTATCAGGCTTACTTATGAATGGGTCACAGCTCCGTTGCTTTCCAGCTTGGGGGTCTTCTGTGGTTGGGAAGACATTCTCAGATTCTTTTAATACTAGATAACTGATCATACACCCGGTGGGAGAAAGAAGTCATTGGCTCAATCTCTTCTAAAATCTCAACTAACATTCTGTATATGTCAAAATCTCAATGTTCACTGGTCATCCCCGATAATTCCAACTTGGTTTTGAATTCATCTAGTTTATCTACCAACTTGAACACAATTGTCATTGTCTCCTGAAGTAACAGATTGAGTTCGTTGAATAGGTTGAATATGAATACATGAGTAAGCAAGTCATGCAACCCATTGTATGTCACTGAAATGTGCTGCTTGCAGTCACTGTTTTCTAAAAATAAATGCTGGAAGATGTCTTTTAATATGTCCAGAAAACCTGGCCATTGACCTACCTTTATAAAGCTATCTCATGCTATGTATGGGAGAAGATACAACCAAGTGGACATATATAAGTTAAACAGTGAAAAAATTTTAAGTAGAGATAGCATTTTTCACGTATGTGGGTTTCTCTATGGATAACACAATGTATAGACTCACAATCCGAAGTGACTTCTTTCACCCAACTAGTGAACCAGAAAGCCGTGTAGTCAATGCAACTACTGCATCTATGTATATACCAATGCAAAATGACAAATTCAGATTTCCTGATATATCTGTGATCATTCAAACACTTGAATAGCTTTTGCAGCTGTGCTGTTGGTTGGCAACCAAAGTGTGAATAATATGTCCTCAGTACACACCCTCTGAAAAAATATATGGCACAAAAATAACCATTGTTGCCTTGTTGTCAAGAGCAGTACATTCGTCAGCCTGGATTGTGTACCATGATTATTCATTAAACCTCTCTAACAATTGAGCCTCAGTGTTCTCTGCTATTTCATCAGTTAACCTAATAATGGTGCTAGCTGAAGGCAAAACACAAGCCGCCTTTGGAACTTCAAGATCTCCTACAAGTTCATGACACACATCCCTAACAGGGAGCTGGATCAACTCTTTAGCTGTAATGAAGAGCTTCTTAGCTTTAGCAATGCATTATCCACAAAGAATGACACTCTGAATGAAGACACATTTGATAAAGTTGTAGCCTCCAGTTACTGCTTCTGGTCTTTGTAGCCACATTTGTTTACATTTGAAAATTTACAAAGACTTATCTTTCAATAAAATGTATTTGATCCCCTTGTGCAAAGCAGTTTTGGAAGTTTCGCACCTCTTTTGGATAGCTAGTTGCTACACATTATAAAAAAGAGGCTTGGAAAATATGAATTACTTGTAGCAATGAAACAAATTCAAGTGACTTGGTATGTTCTTGTAAAAGCAATATTTTGTTGGCAATCTTAGAAGCTTCTGCTGCCTCATCATTTGGATGTTTCTCCCTTTTCATAGAAGCTCTTCAGTGACATTTGATGTTTACACGTTTTGCCAAGAATTAGCTTGTGCACTTACCAAAACTGTGGCTGAGACAAATATGCAATGTGGGAAAGAGCCATAGAGGGAAGTGGTGAATAAAATAATGGGCCACATATGAAGTGTAAAATAAGTATTGGATTCTAGCATACAGCTTGCCATCAGATGGAGCTGTACAATTGAACTACATCAAATCTCTTGCAACTATAAAGCTTGCCACCAGACTAATTGTTCCTCATTATTCAGTGAAAAGGTTTTGATACAAATCTCTCAGCAATTGATTCATCATGGTTCTGGGCAATTGAGCTTCTCTGAGAATGTTACTCTATTTGCAGCTCTTCCCCAGTAGTAGGATAAGTGCCTCAGTTCCACCTCAGATTGTCAGACATTAGGTCCACTTGGACCCCGCCCAGCTGCAGTTCACAGTAGTGTTCACACTCCTGTGAAAAATCAGTGCTGTGGCTGATCTTACTTGAGGCAAAGGTCAATGGGAATGTGACTGACTGGGGTTGCTGTGAATCCAGAGGAGCTTTGCTTGCTCACCTACACTCTCACACTGCTGTGCAGCCCAGGTCCCCAACAAGCCAAGAGCCAGCACGTCTCCTGAATCTAGAGACACCTGATTTAGATTCTCAAACAAATTGGCTGTGGTGTTTTCTTAGCTATCTTCAGTACTCTACAGAATGTAAGATTTGCATGGTTTTAAAATTAGAAATCTGCATTACCCTACTGTAAGAAGGGTAGTTCTGTAGTTCCAGAAAATTTCCATCCCTTTTCCCTTTTTCCTTCCACCATGCTCTTTTCCCTTACTGTAGGCTTAATTGTCCTCTAGACATTTTTAAGTTCTCATGGATTTTAATTATTTTCTTGCCTGATATTGTTTTCCATAGTGTTTTGTTCACTCTGATAAGTCACATTATAGCAAAAAAAGTTTGCCTAAAGATATATAGATATATAGATATAAATATAGCTATAGATATACATATAGATATAGGTATAGATATGTAACTACTTTCTCTTAGTTCAATGAGAAGAAAGATTTGTACTAATAGTGTTTAGACAAGATATTATGTCTGCATCTTGTCCTCTAACTACTACAAAACAACAATATGCAATGTATTAATTATTGTAACTGTCCAACTAATCTGCTTTGAAACTCTCATTGCTATTTCTTTCTCAATAAAATTAATTTTTAAAAACTCAAAAAAACCCAAAAAGACTCGCTATGATCTGATCATTTATTTTTACCTTCACCTTTATGTGCACATTAACCCCCAATGCAATAGTATTAGGAGGTGTGGTTTGGGTAAAATGATTCCTTAGTATGATAGCATTAGAAAGGGAAGACTTTGGAGGGCCTCTTCTCTCATGAGTGAGATTAATGTACTTGTCAAAGAAGCCCCAGAGAGCTGCCTTTCACTCTTACCATGTAAGCTCACAGACAGACAGTACCATCCATGAACAAGAAAATGAGGCCCTTACCAAATGTAAATTTGGTGTTAATGTGAACTTGAACATCTCAACCAAAACTCAGAGAAATAATTTGTGTTGCTTGCACACTCTGTACTTTACAGCATTTTGTCAGAGGAATCCAAATGGCCCAAGACAATCTGTTAGCCTTCCTTATAGACATGGGCCATTAAACTTTTGCACATACAAGTTTGATAATAGAGAGCTGGTCAAATAATAGCTCAACTCATTAAAGCACCAAAACGCAGGTGCAAGGACCAGGGGTTCAACCAAGGGCAAGCTGAATGATGATAGAGATTGGGCGTGGTGGTGCTCTCCTGTAATCCCAGCACTTGGGAGGCTGGAAACAGGAGGATCACTAGGAGTCTAATCTAGCAGTGAGACCCTGAGCACCCTGTAGACCCTTCTCTAAAATACAGAAAAATAAATAATAAATAATAAATAAATAAACAAGTTTGATAATTGATTCTGGAAGAAAGACTTGGGAGTGTTTCCCCAGATTTCTGTGCAATCCAACTTGATTTCTCCATTATTTTTTTCATGACAGTTCTTTTAGTTAATTCATGTTGCATGTGATGGCCAATGTTTTATATGAGTGGTAAATCTCACATGTGGACATCCTCTGAGTTAAAATAAATGACGTGAGAGGAAAATACTTGCAAAATAGTTTAAGTATCCTGTTTCTAGTCTGGAAAAAACAAAGTACAATTGATTATTGTATGGTCTCCTTAACTGAAGTTCAATATTTTCCCCCCTAAGGATTGTAAGATTCTCTTTCTAGTATCTATAGATGTGATCAAGATTGTGGTTCATCACTATAAAACCCCAACTTCACTCATATCAAAGAGTTGTAATAAAGTCTGTGAACAAATTCAGAGGATTTCATATTTTTTCAAAGCATATGAAACAATATCTTAGACTTAAGGACTTTGTGGTGGACCAATTAGTGGTCAGCTTGAGTAGGAACACCCAGCTGAACTGAGTCAGTGTGTATCTGGGAGTGGAAGACCCACTTGATCAGTGTTGTGGAACTGGCATTAAATGAGGAGATCCCTGCTGCTGGTGTTCTAGGAGAAGCTTTGTTATGGTGGGGTTTCCTGATATGAATTCAGCTGTTCCATTCAAAGAAAGAGTGGTCAGGACTTTGCTGTCCTAGCAATGGCTGCTGTTCTCTTCCAGGGAACTATGGTCTTTGCCTTTGTCTTCCTGGCTCCAGTGCTTATAAATCTGTGTGTCCTCTACTAAATCTATTCCCTTGCAAACCTTGACCACAGCATAAGTCTAGCACAATATCTAACCGTGGGCTATGGACAAGTGTTTCTGTCACTTGTTGAAGAGACAGAAAACCAGCACCTACAGCTTAGAAGAGGTTCGTTGTGGCCCAGGTTTCCATGCTTGATGGGCAGGCTGCAAAGCAGGCCTGCAAGGCACAGGCACAGAGCCGAGTGCATCTGTTCACATCTTGGTGACCAGGAGGCCAAGCCGAGAGCACAGAGGATCCACACAGAGGATCCAGGAACGGCGATGTACCCTACGGGTCTCGTCCCCACATGGCCCCATCCTCCAACTCCACAGTTGTAGCACCCCTATGTTCTAGTCACCTCCCATAGACCATGCCTTGGAGCAAGCAAGGCTTTTCAGGGATGTTCAGCTATAGCTATAACAAGGGCTTTACCACATTATGGGCTTGTGACTTTGAACAAGTTTATTAATCTCTCATTGCCTCAGTCTTAGTTTATTTTAAATGAAGATGAAAATGTTAGACACTTACATACAGAGTCACTATGAAGACTTAATTAATGTCCCTAAAATATTAGAGGCAATGTCTGCTGCATAGTATACACAGTACACACTGTATAATGACTTACTAGCAAATTAAATTTATAGCAAATGAATTGATCAAATACTTTCTTCTAAGCATAAGGGCTAGGATACAATAGGTTATTGCCATGAGATATTTTCATTAAAGTTTCTGATCTGTAAAGCCTTACTAGTGCTATTAATAAAGCTGTTTAATTATTCCAAAGGGTACTGTGGCGTCTTCTGCTTTGTTGAAGTACAGTGTTCTTATATTTGTCTCAATCATGTGAATAGTAAGTGAATTACACATGAGGCAAGTGTCATATCAGTGAGTTAGATAATGTTGGAAGAATTTTATCCTCACTAGAATAAGTAAACTACATTTATGATAGCAATCATTCTTTAATAATTTACCACAGCTTTTCCAAGAAAAGCATGTTAAAGATAAAAGAATATGGTGAAAAGTTAGAAAGAAAGAAAAACAAACTGCTTCGTATTTCAATTTTCCCCTAAGTCTAGTCTCCCTTTTTATTGGTTTTTATACTAATGTGACTTTTAACACTAACATGATAAAATCCTATGCCTGTAAACCCACGAACATCCTGTACTTGGAACAGTCTCTGTCTCTGTCTCAGTCTCTCTCTGTCTCTGTCTGTCTGTCTGTCTGTCTGTCTGTCTGTCTCTCTCTCTCTCTCTCTCTCTCTCTCTCTCTCTCTCTCTCTCTCTCACCCCCCTCTCTTTCTTTCCCCTCCTGCTCCTCTTTCTCTATCTTTCCTCCACCTCTTTACTTTTTCTCCCTTTCTTCATCTCCTTTCTTCCTCTTTCTTCTTTTAATATTAGCTTTTTATTTAAATTTCAGCCCTTTCATTAAAACTAAAAAAATTTTTATTCCCTGCAATAAGGGTGTGTATGTTCACAATTTTTTACTGCTAATCTTATGAGTTAGCTGTGATAAATACTAAAGCAATGAGCCTTAAAAGGTGCTGAACTAAAATCTAAGCAGTTGCTAGTGAAAAGTAGAAAATGATTCTTCAAGGAAAGGGAAAAAGTTGTCCTAAAGCCAAAGGTTACAGTGTATGTGCTAAATCAACAGTTGCCCATTATATTCTATTTGTCTCTCTCCTGAATTCTAAAGGACATTTTGAGGTCCATTACTTAAGTAGTTCATAAAATCACAGCTTTGAGGAAATTTCATTAACTTTTTGTATCAGCCATATAGGTAAGTGATTTTCTTCTGCAATTAGAGAAAGGAATTGATTTGGCATGTGATACTTCAGTATTTTTGTAACTTTTGTATTGTGTATTCTATTTTGTAAGAGATAAGACTATCAGATTCTTCAGTCTAACAGAAGGTAATTAGAGCCTCACTAAATTACTATCACACCTTCTATGAGCAGAATTCAAGTTAGGACCCTACAGCCTTGAGAAAAATTATAATTTGTCATTGATGTCTGATAAAATTTATTAAACTAGAAGCATTATTTGGGCTGTGATGATATCAGCCCAACAGTTAAAACTGATATAATGTAGCAGTAAATTAATACTCTTTTGAATACTCAATAAAATTTCACTCAGTTTTAGCTCCCAGCTTCACTTTCCCCACTCTGTGAATGGAAGAAATTGATCTGGGATTCTGAAAGTGCCTGTCTGGCATATTTTAGAAACTTTCTGAAGTCAACAACACAGTGCACATCAGAAAATGGTTCCTCTAGTTCACAGTGAGCTACTCTCATATTTCAGTAAAACCACTTCTTTCTCTCTTAGTAAAGTTATATTATTCTAGCAAAATACAATGTTTAATTATGTCCTCCCCCACCAATTTATAAGCAATATGAAAGATTACATAGCTATATCATCAAGGCCTAGACAATGCTTGGCCCAGGGCAGATAAACAAATACTTGTCAAGTATGTGAATAATTGGACTCACAGTGGATGTTAACACTGCTGCCTTTAAATGTGAAGTTGTCTGTCTATAAAACAATAGTGAGGGCCAGGATATAGCTCAGTGGCACAGTGTCTGCCTGGCAAGGGTGAGATCATCTGTTTGATTCCCAGTACAAAATAAAATAAAATAAAATAAAATAAAATGTGGGTGAGATAGCTCATTGGACTAAGTGCTTGGTTCGGTAAATGCAGAGACCTGGGTTCTATCCCCAAAGCACATGCCCTGTTGGCCTTATCCCCAGATGCACTGAGTTGACCACCACGTCTTAGTGTGGTGGTGTATGTCTGTAATCCCAACGCTGGGGAAACTGAAAATAGGAGGATCATGATGAGCCCAAGCTGTATAGTGAGACCCTGTACCAAATACATTTTTTAAAAATCATGACTATTTTTACATATACAGAGATTTTAAAAATTAGGTCCCTAGAGCAACCCATTCCTCTTCTGGGTATTTTCCTAAAAGAACTGAAAACATCATACCAAAATGATATATGTGTACCCATGTTTATAGAAGTACAACTTATCATAGCCAAATCTTGGAAGCAACCAGCACCTGAGGAATGGATGGAAAAGATGTGGTATTTTTATAAAATGGAGTATTACTCAGCTATAAAGAAAGACAAACTCAAAGCCTTCATAGGTAAGTGCATGCAACTACAAGCTAAACTCATAGTGAAATAAATCAGATCCATGTGTGTAAATATCATATAGTCTCCCTAGTGTAAGAACCCAAAAGAAGAAATAAAACCTGAAAGTTATAACAGACATAGTAAAACAGATAGAAACAGAATTTAAGGATTAA
>NW_004524718.1:8133199-8136121 GCF_000260255.1 Octodon degus
AGAGAGAGAGAGAGAGAGAGAGAGAGAGAGAGAGAGAGCATGGCTGAGGTGATATACTAAAATTTTCCACAATTTTTTTGAAAATAGTAGTTAATGCATAGAATTTTTACCTTGGCTAACTGTACACTGATTTCTGCAATCTAAACAACTACATCAAGGACTGCAATTTGTAGTACAAAATCATGCTTGAATACTTGTCATCTTGATCTTCTAAATGTGTACCATTTCTAATGTCATGTCACATAACTATATTCTCTTCAAAATAATTTTTTTAAAAAGAAAAACAAGAGTAACAAAAACAAATATTTAAGGTTTCTTGAAAACAAACAGTAATATTCATTCATATGTCCAATCTTACATAACTATACCTGTTAATCTGAGCAAAAGATTTGACAGTAAAAATAGATAATATATCAACCACTATTAATCAGCTATTCTTATTCTGAAAATCTGTAACATATGTATTGTTGTATGTTTACCTTGTGTCAGTCATTGTTTCTGATTTTTGTTCTTGCTTGTGTCTTTTACTTGTCAATAGCTCAGTGGATTAAAACACTTGCAAGCAGGTGCAGGGGCCAGGGGTTCAATCCCTGGGCCTTTTGTGAGGGACCCACACCCAGGGCACATTGAGAGGACAATTAAACCTGGGTGTGGTGGTATATGCCTGTAATCCCAGCTCTTGGGAGGCTGTAAACAAGCAGATCACTACAAGTCTGATCTAGTAATGAGACCCTGAACACCCTGTAGACCTTTCCCTAAAATACAAAAAGAATAATAATAATAAAATTTAATTTAATAAAAATTTAAGCCCTCAAAATTCAAAGACCTAATGCAAAAATGAGCATCTGAGATGAATGTACAATTCTCAGAAAAACAAACAGCAAATAAATATATGAAAATATTTTTGTCATCATTTGTCATTCAGGAGATGCAAATTAAATGCTAAGATTCCATCTTACACCACAAAGAATGGTTATCATCAAGAAGTCAACCAATAACAAATGCTAGAGGGGCTGTGAGGAAAAAGAAAGCCTTCTCCATTGTTGGTGGGAGTGTACACTGGTACAACCACTAAAGAAATTAGTGTGGCAATTTCTCAAAAAAACTAGGATTGCAGATCCCGTTCTACCTAGCTATTCACCTCCTGGTATTTTTCCAACTGAACTGAAACATCATACAATGGCAATATACATCCATGTTTATAGCAGTGCAATTTGTCATAGCTAAATCTTGGAAACAACCCAAATTTCAGTCAACTGAAGAATAGATTAAAAAGATGTGGTATTTTTACAAAATGTAGTATTACTCAGCTATGAAAAAAGATAAATTTTAAGGTTTCATTGGTAAATGGATCCAACTAGAGACCATATTCTTAATTGAAATAAATCAGAACTGCATATGCAAATACCATATTGTCTCACTAGTGTAACAACCTGAAAGAGTAAATAAAATATGAAAAATACAATATTTACTGTGAAAAAAGAATGAATTTGTTCAAATGGAAAGAATTACTGAGATGAGGACAGGAGGTGGAAGACATATGTATGCAGGATGGCTTGGATAATTGTACAGTTGATTTCTGCTTGTAGTGGTCGATACATTGTGTCAACTTGGCTGGATAACCTCAGCGGTTTATACCCTGGGTCATGGGGTCCCTGCTCCACAGAGCAGGAAGGGTACCTCTCACTATTACCCCTAGTAATCCACTAGCAAAAATTTTGCTTCATCTCCCACAATTTATGTTCTGATGGATTAGAAGTCCTAGTGATACAGGGAAACCTCCAAATGACACAGGGAGAAAGATTGATCTCCCAACCTAAAAGGTACCTGGGACGAGTTCCTGTTCTCTAAAACCAAAGAATGAATTTTAGGAGCAAATGGAGGTTATGAGCAGAATATATTTATTGAGGGAAAGAAAGCTGTCTGAGAGAGGGACAGGAGAGGGGCCTGAGAGGATTGTCCCCAGAAAATTGTCTCTTCCAGGGACTTTTGTAGAGGAAAACCATGTGATGAGGCAGGTCTCAGGTGGTGGAGGAGACATGGGAACTTGCTTAGGTGGGCATGAGGTGGGATAAAACTATGGTCAACCAATAAGATTACTAGCATCGCTGCTCAGGTAAAATTGATTAAATCCAGTACCAAATGGCAAAGCAAGTCACATAGCAAGCGGGCATGAATAAGGGACAAGGTTTCTTCTTGTTGGGGGTTGGGTTAGTGACTCATTCGGGCTCTTTCAAGGTGATTGATACCTCTTTCAAATATCAATCCCTGATGCCCATCCCTAGGGAAGTATGTAGCTGTGTTTCCTCTTTTCTCTTGAGGTCTGGCCCATCTGGGAGTATATGTCTCTTCCAAGTTGCACAGTCACCTTGTCTTGCATCTTGTCTTCTTGAGGACCTGGCCCTGTCTGACTGTCTATAATATTTCTATCTAATTCAGTTGCCTACAACACTAGTCCTAGAGGTGGGAAGGCTTGTATCAGGAAGCACAGCAATGATAACATTAAACTAGAAGATAAGATCTCCCCTGGTCACTTTGTTCTCCTCATGCCTCTGAGGAAACAAATTAAAAAGGGAATCACAGTGTTACCAGGGATTACTGACCCAGACTATCAAGGGGAAATTGGATTACTACTCCACAATGGAGGAAAGGAAGAACATATATGGAGTGCAGGAGATCCCTTGGGGAGCCTCTTAGTGTTGCCACACTCTGTTATTAAAGTAAGTGGGAACCCACAACAACTTATACAGGTACAATGACAAATGATCCAGAGCTTTCAGGAATGAAAGTATGGGTCACTTCACCAGGGAAAAACTAATACTTGCTGAAGCCAAGAGAATACAAAATGGGTAGTAGAAAAAGGTAGCTCTAAATACCAGCTACAACCCCATGATCAGCTACAGAAAAGGGGATTATAATTGT
>NW_004524718.1:8136221-8151927 GCF_000260255.1 Octodon degus
ATAAGCCTCAAGCAAAGCAAACTTACCTTCTATTCTGGTGAGGGTATTTCTGTTTGCATGCAAGATAGTCATAACAATGTAAGGTGCAATCATATGCATACCTCTGTATCTGGAGACTGGTTTAAAAAAAAAAGCCTAGCTGCCAAGTTGACAAGGGGTGGATTATAGGGGTTAATACATTGTGTCAACTTGGCTGGATCACCTTGGCAGTTCCACACCCTGGGCCTTGGAGGTCCCGCCCTTGAGGGTGGGGAGGCACTGCCCTAAGACATGGAGGGACCTGCCTTAGGGTGGAGAGCAGGGAGGGCCCACCCCAGAGTGACTCAGCATGAAAAGGGCTGCTTCCAGCTGGAAACAAAATGGCATAGCCTCCCTTACCTACACCCTAGGATATATGACCATGAGAAAAACTTTTACTATTAAAGCCTTTCCAAAACAACTATTAAAGGAAACTGAACCACCAGATATGAGAATAGCAGTATAGAGATAGGGAACGATGAAATGCAAGGTAACACAATCACTCAAAAATGCAAAATAACTGTCTGCCAGGTGACCACCCAAAACGCAAATCAATGACCTGAATGAAAATGAACTCAAAATAATTTGATTTCAAGAAATTTTAACAAAGACAGACAATACAGTTAAAAATAGGAAAATGATTCATAATCTGATGAGAAATTGAACAAAATGACAGAGATCATCAAAGAGATATGTCTTTGACCTAAAGAGCTCACAAATCAAATGAAAAGCATAGTAGACAAACCCAAAACAGATTAATCAAAGCTCTTTTTTATGTATTTTGTACAGGGTCTCACTATTCAGCTTGGACTCCTGGTGATCCTCCTATTTCAGCCTCCCCAGCACTGGGATTACAGGCACGCACCACAACGCCTGGACTCAGTGGCCAGTTCAGTGCACCGGGGGTCTGACCAGCATGGCATGTGGTACTGGGAATAGAACTCCGGTCCCTGCACTTGCCTAGACAGGTGCTTAGTCCACTGAGCTGCCTCACCAGCCCTAAATTAGATTAATCAGAAGAAATAATTTGGGGGCTGAGTAGATAGCTTAACAGTCTAAATGCCTGTCTGACAAGTGCAAGGACTGGAGTTGGATCCCCAGTACCGCATACCCTGCTGACCATGGAGCCCCACATGCACATTATCTGCCACTGAAACTGGGCATGGTGGTATAAACCTGTGATCCCAGCACTGGGGAGGCTGAAACAGGAGGATTACTCTGAGTCTGAAATGCATAGTGAGACATTGTATCTAATATATAAATAATTTTTTTAAAAAGAGAAAAGTTTAAGCTTGAAGACAAGGCTTTTGAAATAATCCAATTGCACAAAAATAAACAGGAAAGTGAGGAAAAACTTTAAGATATAGGGTCCAATATTAAGCAAACAAATATTCACATTAATGGGATGCTGTTTAAAAAAAAGAGAGAGAAGGAAAATAGCTTAGAAAGCCTACTAAACAAAATAATATGTGAACAATGTCAATTCTTAGAAAAGATACACATCCTGGAATTAGGAAGCTTAAAGAATCCCTAATAGATTTCGCCAACAAAGTTTTCTCAGCAGATAAACACAATATCATATTATAGAAAATAACAGATCAGAACAAAACAAAATACTAAAATGAATGTAAAAAGCAAGTAAATCTGGTTCTTAAAAAAGTAGTAAAAACACAAGTTTCTAATGAGACGAACAAAGAAAAGAAAAACTAATTTAATCAGAGGTAAAAAAGGCAATATAACTGATCCTACAGTACACAAGAGACCTTCAGGAGATATTATAAACAACTACATTATCAACAAATGGGAAGATTTAGAAATAATAGATAGGGCCGGCCAAATAACCCAGTGGTTTACAATATCTGCAAGTAGGCGCAAGGGCCAGGGGTTCAATCCCTGGGCCTGTCATATAGGCCCCACCCCCAGGGTACACTGAGACAGCAATTGAGACTGGGCATGGTGGCTCATGCCTGTAATCCCAGCTCTTGGGAGGCTGTAAACAGGAGGATCACTATGAGTCCATTCTAGTAGTGAGACCCTGAACACCCTGTAGATGCTTCACTACAATACAAAAAAAGAAAGAAAGAATAGATATATTTCTGGATACATATTAATATAAAACTTGAACCAAAAATAAATAAAAAGATTGAATGTGTAATTAAAAAATCTCCCAACAGATAATAAGACTGAACCCAAAGTCTTTGCACTGAGATAAGTCCCTATCTTATTTATTTATTTATTTATTTATTTATTTATCTATTTATTTATTTATGGCAAGTTCTTGCTAAGTCATGAAAATGCCTAGCTTGGACTGGAATTTGCTTTAGCCCCCCATAGTGCTAGGATTACAAGCATGTGTTACCATGCCTAGAAAAACTGTATCAAATTTTTAAAGTACTAACAACAAATGTTCTCAAACTATTACAAAATATTGGAAGGGTAGAAAGCATTTCAAAACTCACTCCGGGAATCAGCATTGTCTTGACTCCAAAGCCAGGTACATAATATTTAATAAAATAAATAAAACTACAAAATAATATCCTAGTGAACATAAATGCAAAAAATATAAATAAAAACCATCAAACTGAATCCCAAAGTATATCAAATCATACACTGTAATTTTCAAGTGACATTTTCCCAGGACAAAATTATTTCAATGCATGCCAATCAATAAACAATATATCACATCAACAGACTTAAGGAATAATCATGATCATAATAAATGTGAGCACATGCAATAAAATTCAATACCTTTTTATAGTAGAGATGTTCAACCTACTAAATTCAGAAGGAAAAAACCATAACATATTCAAGGTTAGATATGGCAAATCCATAGCCAACATAATACTAAATTTGGAAAAATAAAAGCATTTATTCTAAGGAACAAAATCTTCTAGAAGCAGGGAAGATTTTTCAATGGTGTCATTCCTTTTTGCATAGTACTGGAAATCTGACCTAGAGCAATTAGACAAGAAAAAATATAAGGCACCAAAATAGAAAACAATGAAGTCAAATTATATCCTTGTTAGCACACGAGGATTTACAAAGAGGAAAAGCTTAAGAATCCATCAAAAATCATATCTCATCAGAAAAGCTGTTAGAATACCTGACTGCAAAGCTATATTAAACAGTGTGGTACTGAGACAAAAACAACATGGACACCACTGGTGTAAAACCTAGAACGACTCACCACTCACATGTAGCCAACCATCTTCAGCAAAGAGGGAAAAAAATATCTGAGAAAACAATGTTTTTTTTTGATGCACCATTCTGGGAAGACTGTACACACATGGATTGAAAAGGACAAGTAGACCCATGTACACACTTAGCTTACCAGATCCAAAATTAGGTCAGCATATGAAAAATCAGTTCACCATGTACATAATTAACTCAAAACTGATTAAAGACCTGGATGAATGATCCAAAATGATGAAACTATTAGAATAAACTTAGCATTAACTTGGAAACATCAGGATAGTCAAGGATATTATGTTTACACTTCTAAAAGCCTAGACAAAGATAAAAACCACTTACGTTACATCAAACTAAGAAGCATCTGTATAGCAAACTAACACAGAGAAGAGACAGCCAGCAGAATACCAGAAAATATTATCATTCTATCCATCTGGTAAAGGATTGATATCTAAAATATATAAGGAACTCAAAAATTAACTGCAAAAGAGAAAATCTGATATAAAAAGGAAAAAATTATATAAACAGACATTTCTCAAAAGAAGATGTTCAAGTGGGCAATGGTATGAAAAAATATATAACATCATTACTCATCAGGAAAATGCAAATCAAAAGCACAGTGAGCTATCATCTCATTCCAGGTAGTTGTCTGTAATCAAAAAGACTAAATAAGTAAATAAGCAAAAACAAAAATACTGAGAATATGGAGAAAGTGTGCTCTTATGTATTGCTGTTGGGAATGCAAATTAGCACGACCATTACAAAGAAACTACAGATGGTCCTCAGAAGAATAAACGTGACTCAGCAATCCTCCTGCTAGTTATCTACCCAAAAGAAACGAGGTCAGTATAACAAAGACACACCTTCACTCATATGTTTATTGAATTCCTGTTCACAATCGACAAGCTAGAGAATCAATCTAGGGGTCCACTGACTGATGAAAATATAAAATAAAATATTACTCAGCCATAAAAAAGAATTAAATTCTGTCATTTAATGAATGGAAGTAAATAAAGGACATTTTACTAAGTGACATAATCTTACTACAGAAATGCAAATATGACTCATTTTTTACACATGTAGAAGCTAAAACACTTTTGATTCCATAAAGATAGAGGTGGGCTGGGGAAATAGCTCAGGGGCATAAATGCCGGCCTGGCAGGTGCAAGGTCCCAAGTCCAATCCACAGTATTGCAAAAAATAACAACAATGAAAAAAAGAAACCATAGATTAGAATAGTGGTTGGCAGGTGAGGAAGGATGATAGTGACAAATCTGATAACAGGTACCGAAGTACAGTTAGATAGGATTAATAAGTACTAGTATTCTACAATGTGATGGGGTTATCGTTTACCAGAATTTGTGGTATATTTTGCCAAACTGCAAAAGACAAGTTTTAGGTTTTAAACACAAATAAATGTTCAAGAGAATGGAAATTATAATTACCTTGATTTGACTATTAGTCATGGTATATATTTGAGAAGATATAGTATTTTACCCCATTCTTATGTATAATTAAAAATAAATTTAAAAATAAGAGTCAGGCATGGTTGCATACACTTCAGATATTCTAGAGTGTAGAGAAAGGGGAAGCTCTTGAAACCAGGGGTTCAAGGCCAGCTTCTGCAACTTAGCAAGATTATATCTCAAATAACAAATAATAATTAAAGCAAGCCAAATTTAAAACTCTATTAAACAGGAAAAGAAAAGATATCACTTTGACAAAATCTGTATAAATATTGTTCTTGAATTAGAACACACTATTGTGCAATTGGCCATAAAAACATTTAATTTGGGGAAATGTAACGATTTATATTATTTTTCATCTACCATATCATGTTTTTGGTAGAGATTACAGGGAGAAATTCCTATATACTGTCACATTATAAATCCAATACTAAGGAAGTGCAGCTGGACAAATATAGCTCTAAACAGAACTCAACCTTATTGTGTTGATATTCATAGAATTAAAATAATAAATTAGGAAACACTGACAGCACTGTAAAAGAGAATTTGAATAAAAACAGTGAGTCACATAAGTTATTCCCTCTTTCATGAGTATCTTGGGCAATGTGACATGGAATAAAAGGTTCAGTCTTAAAAATGCTACTTTGATATCAAATTTGGCCTATATTTTGGTATTTGTAGAAATGCTGCATATTTTTTCATTTATTTATTTATTATTCATTCTAATGAGAAAAAAAGATAAAATCAAAATGAAAGAGTTTTACAGTTCAGAGGACAGTTACAATAATTAATACAATGCATATTGTCTTCAGATTGGTTATTCAGAGGACAAGATGTGGTCATGATATCTTGTCTAAACAATACTAGTAAAAAATTTTCTTCTCAGTGAACTAAAAGAAAGTAGATGTATATTTATCCTGACTCTTGCATATGCACATACACATATATTTTTTTCACAACAAAGTGGTCATTAATTTATAGTCCCCTTTTGTTTTGTTTTATCAGAGATGAGTGTTCCATTGCAATTAGAGAAGCTATATTTGGAGAAGACCTTAAAAGACCTTTTTATACTTGGTGCCAGACCAAAGATTGCAGGTACTTGAATTCAGCATTAAGCTTCTCGTCTGGATGTTTAACAACTAAAGTTTGCAGACCAAAAATTAGACAGATAGATAGGCTAAAAAATAGCCAGTATTTTGGCCCTAGCCCTTTAAGGTCAGTGAAGACTCAGAATATAAGAGAACTTCTGCTGTGACATCTTGTAACTCAGTGGTGTCCCAAATTTCTGCTCAAGAAGATTATGAGGCCATGCAGGAAAGTGATTGATGATGTAGAGTGTGCCTAAGGAGAGTCATCTGGAGAAAAACATTCTCTCAGGCTTTCACAGAGAGCAAATTGGTCAAGCAATGGCCATGACTCATCCCAATGGCTGACACTGACAAAGATTCACAAGCTGCTGTACATGGTATCAGGGTAAATTCTGAAGGGATTTGATTGGCCTTGTCAGATACAAAAGTTACATTTTCAGTTATATAGGTCTTGTTTTAACTTGGTCTTAACCATCCAGCAGAAAAGTGTAAGCCCAAGGTATAAAAATAAAGCTATACTAATATTCTGAGCTGTGAAAGGCTAGAGTCAAAAACTTTGGACAATTGCCAGCTGTGCTGATAACTCACTACTATTATGCATATCTTATTCTCTATAATTACATAGTTGGTTTAGATCTTAAAATTGCTTGAAGTATTTAAGCTTCACTTAACAATGTAAAAAAGTTAGCTCTAGAAGAAAATATAAAGGAGCCAAATAAGAAAACATACTGTCTACCTTTGTGAACTAAGAGATATAAGGCCATATATTTTATTGGAATGATTACAATTTTAGAGACTAACGCTCCAGTCAGACTAAAATAGCATTTAGAAATAAATTGAATTCTATTTAAGTCAGCCACTTAACCCAAGTGACAACCATGAATTCCACAGCCACTTGAAAGACTTGAGCAAGGGCCAAACTTTCTTCTTTCTGTTCTAAGCAAAGGAATCAGTCCAGTCCTGTATGTTGACAGTAGAACAAAGTAAAAGATAAAATGCTTATGGTGTTTCCTTGAATTCTCAAGTTTGATATGGATTTTTATTGAGTGGGTTTGTAATTACAAAAGCCCTTGAGATTGGAGTACCATCAGCCTCAGTGACCGTAGGACACTGACAAGGGCAAGCTCCACGACAAGGACATTGTGCTCTCTGCTCAGCCTCACCCCTGTCCATATGTGCCTTTCTCAAGAAAGCAGAACAAGAAGCCAGGTCAGACATCGATAGAAAGAGGAATAAAGTAGACAAGTGGAAAGCAAAGAAATAATAAACAAATATTATCTGCACAGAAGTGAAATAGTATTTTCTAGAAAGAACTGACATCCTCATCAAGCCCCTTCATCCATTACTGTCCAGCTGAAGCTGCCACTTGACCCCATGGAAAGCTGGTAACCTTATGAATGTACACACCAACTTGCCAATTTATTGTTTATTTATAAATATTTTACCTACCTCCTGAAGGCTGTCCTTTCTCTTCACACTAATTGCAAGGTTGCCAGAATTTTGAATAGAGAATTGCAAAAATTTCAAAAAATTAAGTTATAAACCAATTGAAGTTGTCAGGGTACACAGCAAGAAGTTCAAAAAAGTCAAATATTCCAGTGTTTTTCTTTCTTGAAGCACTTAGGAAAAAAAACAATAAAATGAAATATAGCAGTACCATGGTTCATGAACTTAATTTAGTCTATAATTTTGGAAAAGATGGACACATTTGTGTTTGGGTGGAAAAGATGGCTGGGTCTGTTTGCTACACACAGTTTGCAAGCAGAGCAAAATTTTGCTAAGTGTTTCTGTTTCTCAACCAAATTGTTTGCAAACAAAAGCACTCATGAACTGATTCAACACTGTAATTACAAGGGGTTCTTCTGAATTGATGCATTTTTTTGCATTAAGGAAAATATTGCTTGTATTTGTTTTTGTATCTGCTGAAATTTTTTTCTTATTTTAAAATTGGAAATTAGCTGTTACTTCATGTTTAGATTATATTATAGAAATAACAATGTAAATTTATATTTTTAACTTTTCTTTGGAATTTAGTCCTAAACAAGAAACAAAAATCTCAAACATCACAAAGTCTAACTAATAGATATAATATTTGTAACTTCCTTGGAAGCATTAGCTACAGTACATTTACATCTTTTTTTTTTTTTTTTTTTTTTTTTTTTCTTAGTGCATGGTCTACAGGGCATTCAGGCTCTCACTACTAGATCCAACTCATAGTGATCCTCCTGCTTTCAGCCTCTCAAGTGCTGGAATTCCAGTCATGTGCCACCACACCCAGTCTCAATCAATGTCTCAGTGTGCCCTGGGGGCGGGGCAGTCATGGTAGCCAGGGATCAAACCTCTGACCCCTGTGTCTGCCTAAGTAGGCATTTTAACCCATTGAGCTATCTGGCCCACCCCCTTGAGAAGGATATCTTTGGCTGTCTCAGGCTGCGTTAAGGGCAGGTCTGGTGAAACATGGGGAGCTGGGGATTGAACCACGGTCCCCTGTGCCTGGCTGGGTTTGCCCCAGCAGGCACTTAAACAAAACCAGCAAGCCCCCTAAATCATTCTTAAAATGTATATTCCCTATTTTTCCAAAACCCCACATCATTCAAAATAGATGTATATTACAAATTGGAAAATACAAAATTATTTTAGGTCTACAGTTTTGCCTTCATTCATGAACTTATTCTTTCCACATATTAAGTGAAATCGATGTACCATGGTAAATGGTATAAAGCAGCTGAGGAGTGACAAAGATATCAATAGTGAGAATCAGAATTAGACTAGAATTTGAGGAAATGTAAATGCAAAATAATGTAACAAAAATAATAATGAGTTTTATATAGTAAACTGCTACTAAAATAATGGGATACTCTGTGATGAAGAGTGAATGTTTGTAAGCAAGGACAGCACCATGGGTCCTAGATCAAAGGCAACCTAAGACAGATACGGGGAAATCCAAACAACTCCTCCCTAATAACTTGCTTCTTCTTATTTATTTTACTTCTCCAGAATCTTGTATTGGAATATAATCTTTGGGATTCTTTCTGCTTTTTAATATTGGTCCTGGAGTTCAAGGAACGACTGAAAAGGAGAGACAGACATTATCTTGTACTTAGGTAGTTTCTATTGCTAGAAAATGAAGCTCAGGGAGTGTGGAGAGTTTAATATAGTGCATGTGTATTAGAATTTGTACTCAATCTCACATCCACATTATATGAAATATTGTTACGATACCCTTTGTTTTTTTAGGTTATCATGAATATACATTTTATTCCTTTAAAAAAAGAAAAGATGAGAGAATAAGTAAGTTAAGAAAGCCCTGTGCTGTACATGGCATCTGGCCAACAGAGAGTTTACTAACGTTGAGCTTTGTTCTCCACTGAGCTTCTTTTTTGGCAGGCTGAAACCAGTTAGCAAAGAAAAAGAAAAAGAGAAAAAGAAAAATAAACCTCTGTTATGGAGAATTCCCCAATCTTGGCATGCAGCCAAGTTCCACTTTGCCCACCCTTGAAATCTCATCATGTTCTGCTACTCATAGTAACATTTTTATCCTTTCCTTTAGCCAGTCCTCTTCCTAATCTTCCTGTAACTCTGTACCACCCTTTGCTCTATTTGGAGTTTAATCTCTACTGTTCACAACAAAAGTTTTGACCCCTGTTATTATAACCTAGAATGACATCTTCTTTTCCGTTTTTGCCAGCACCCAGAGAGCAGTATGTCTCTAACACCATAAACCAAGAACAACGCAACAAAATGCAATCTATTGCAAAATCTGTTCTCTCTTCAGAAGAAAAGATAGCAAGGAAGCGAATTTGAACCTATGCCTTTCTGTGTAGAAAGACAGAAAGAGTAGAATAGAGAGAAGCAGGACTGTGGGACTGAGGGAGGAGAATCGAGCACAACAGACTGGCTCAAGAAGCAGGCCTGACCTGTTGGTTACAAACGCCAAGATCTGCAAAGCCTGGTGTGGACATCTCAGGAGAACTTCAGGTTTTCCATAGGACAGGCTCAACCTGACACAAGCCTGAGAGAGAAGTACAAATGGACAGTCACATTGAGCTTTTTGCTGCTGTGTTCTCTCACAGTAGCTTGCTTCGATTCTATAGACTATCTGTATTTTCTTCCTTTTCCTTGACCCAAACTTGATATACAGAGACTGCTTTTCCTATCTTTAATAAATGCAAAAGCTTGCTAGTGTTTGCACATCTCTCTCTCTCTCTCTCTCTCTCTCTCTCTCTCTCTCTCTCTCTCTCTAGTAAGAGTTTATAGGGTCTCACTACATAGATCAGACTCATAGTGATCCCCTAGTGTTCAGCCTCCCAAGAGCTGGGATTACAGGCATGCCCCACCACACCCAGTCTCAATCACATCCTGGGGGCGGGGCTAGCACAGCATGCCAGGGATTGAACCCTGGCTGCTGCATCTGCCTAAGAAGGAGCTTTATTCATTTATTTTTATTTTTTATATTCTTTTCCTTTTCTACTAGCTAGAATTTCTAGAATTATTTTTTTATTTTATTGAGAAACAGCAATGAGCCAATTTCAAAACTGATTAATAGGAGAGTTTCAATAATTAATAATTTGCATATTGCTATCTTCTTAGTGGCTATTCATAGTACAAAATGCAGACATGATATCCTGTCCAAATACTATTAGTACAAATCTTTCTTCTCATTGAATTAAGAGAAAGTAGCTGTATATCTATCATAACTATTTTGTATATATAGATGCAAAATGATCCTTCCATTGTATCTCCTTTTTTTGTTCAGTTTTGTTACAGATGGGTATTCCATTGCCATTTAAATATTGTAGGCACATGAATTTAGCAAAATAATCCAATAGAGTCCAGTAGTCCATAATAGCAGTGGGTTTTCCACAGGACTGGCAATGTCAGAAGTTGTTGACTTGAGCCTTTCACAACTCAGCATATGAACATGGCTTTACTTTTTGTACCTTGTTTTTATATTTTTCTGCTGGATTCTTAAGACCAAGATAATGCAAGACCTATATAACGTGAAATGTAACTTTTGCATCTAATAAGGTCAGTCAAGTCCCCTCAGGATTTATCCTGCTACCCTGTACCGCAGTTTGCAGATCCTTTGTCAATGTCAGCCATGTGGATGAGTCATGGCCATTGCTTGACCAATTTGCTCTCTGTGAAAGCCTGAGAAAATGTTTTCTCTCCAGGTGACTCTCCTTAGGCACACTGTATATCATCAATCACATTCTTCTGTGGCCCCATAATCTCCTTGATCAAAAAATTTGGGACACGACTGAGTTACATGATGTTACACTATAAGTTGTCCTATGTTCTGAGTCTTCACTGACCTTAAAGGGCTAGGGCCAAATTATTGGCTGTCTTTGAAGCCCTTCTTATTCTCTAATTTTTGATCTGCAAACTTAGGTTGTTAACCTTCCAGAAGAGAAGCTTATTATTACCCTACAACGTAGGCAGTTGGGTTTAACCTCACTATCTTTCTGAATATCAAACATGTTAGGCATAACATTGAACAGGTATTGTTCATCTAGTATTGATATATTAAACTTTAAGTCTACATAATATGGAGGAAAACATTTAAAAAATAAAAAAAAATTAAAAATATTAATAAACAATTACATATTTTTACATAGAAATTTAGAAATCTAACCATATACAGCATTGTAGCAGGACAGTCCTGTGACTTTCTTTTCTTGTCTCTTTTTTTCATTTATTACCTTTTTCAAGCAAACATTTACTTGAAACACAGTATGGTAATAATTAGTATGTCATGACAAGCAGCACGTATTTAGAAGACCAGAATGACAGGCATTCCAAGTGTGACTATTTTATTACATATTGCTTTCTTCAGAGAAATTGTTTAGTTCACAGGTATCAGCATATACAGTTCAAGGTGAGAATCCTATCAAGTAGGAGCTTTAATCCACTGAGCCATTTGACCAGCCCTTTTTGTTTGCACATCTCTTGACCAATTCTTTACTTGGGACAGAAAGAACCTAGAAAGCACCTCAACAAGGAGACTCCAGCACCCCAAATTCTGGGAACAGAAGCAGACATGTGACTAACCAAGTTCTACCTCCAGTGCTTACTTGCTGTACAATCTGGGACCAAACTCAATTTCTCCACTTATGAAACAGTAACAGCACCTGTTTCAGATGTTATTAGAGAGGAGACTCATTTCATTGACCGAACAAGGTCAGGTTATGAGGTCTGGACATAGACTGGCTGTGGAAGCTGCACTGGCCTGCTCACTGAAGTAGAAGCTGTCTCTACACGTTGGTCCTTATTTCTGGAGATACCATTAAATACAATAGTAAATTATATTTTACCATTTGGAGGCTTTGCATACTCAGGGTATTCCTCATCCATAGTGAAACTTTCTACGTCAACATGAGCAAAGCCTTTACAGAGCTCTCTCAGCTACTGGAGAGGTTGGGTCACAAAGGAGAGAGTTGAAGATTGCTGTCCTGAACAGAGATGACATTTCAGTCAGAGAGGAGGAACTAAGTTAATTTAGCTGGAGGAACCACTGGAAACCACTCTGTGTTTCCATAGTATTTGCCATCCTTCCAAGATGGCTATTGGAGCGACAATTAAAGACTTGCTATTTTGGAACTGGGTAGTCTGTTTCTATGTGTCATGTTTTTCTTTCCAGAATGTAATATTTTATGGAATTCTCAAGATTTGTTCTCATTATCTTTATACCATAATGAAATTATGGTCACAAATGACAGTGCAAACAGAAGAATTGGTAAAGAACTTTAAGCTGTACAAGATTTCTTAAAATATATTGTTGCCTTGTTCTATTGTGCGGGCCACAGCAACAGGATATTTCATTCTGACTTAATGTGTGCCTCTGCGTGTGTGTGTGTGTGTGTGTGTGTGTGTGTGTGTGTGTGTGTTTAATCAGCAATCCATATAAGGAAATTAACTTCATATATATATATATATATATATATATATATATATATATATATATATCACCAATGTTCCTTTCTTTAAAAAGAAAGGATCAGGCTGGCCAGATATTTCAGCAGACTAAAGTGTCACTCAGGCAGGCACAGGAACTGGGGTTCCATCCCCAGCATGCTGTTCCACCCCACCCCCCTGAGGTGCACTGAGATGGTGATTGTGGCTGGGTGAGGTGGTATGTACCTGTAATTTCAACTCTTAGGCTGAAAACAGGAGGATCACTACCTTTCCAATCTGTGTAGTGAGATCCTGCATTAAATACATAAAAGAATAAATAAAAAGGATCTTGAGTTCTTTTTGTAGTTCTTACTTTTTTATGTACTTGTTTAAAGGGCATAGTGATTACTTTCATTGTGGGGAATTGGTTATAGCCCATGATGCATCGACTTCCCAGATACTCTCTGTCTGAAGAGTACCTGGCAGAATTGTCTTATTCAATAGGTTTTCTGCTCCTTCTGTTGATTGTTTGCTTTCCTGTGTGAAAACTTTTAATTTCATGTTTGTTGATTTTTTCTATTATTTCCCATGCTAGACATTTTTTAGTTTTAAAAGTGAATACAAAATAGTATTTAAAAATACTATTGAGGCTAGGGAGATATCTCAGCAGTCTAAATGCCTGCCTGCTCACCGCAAGGACCCAGGTTCAATTCACAGTACAGAATGCTGTGCTGGCGCGGCACTGAGCCAGCCGCCAGTGTAATCCTGTGCTGGGAAGCTGAGACAGGAGGATCACTGCAAGTCCAAGCTGCATAGTGAGACCCTGTACCAAATAAATAAACAAAGATTTTTTAAATTAGAAATGATATAGAATTTCACTAAACAAAATAATATGAATTCGACAGTATTTGTTGTATTGTGTAGTACTGTCTTCAACTTAGTTACTCAGATTATCAGATATCTGCATGAAAAATGGGAAGTAAACAAATGTTATAAGAAATTAAGAAGAAAGAGGAAAAATGAAAAAAAGGGGAAAGAAAATTAAGCATTAACTGCTCCTTCCAAAGACTAGCAGAAATCCACAGCACCATTATCCAAGCCATCCTGTGCTGCTCTTATTCAAGTCCTATTCAAGAAAACCTTTGGCTACACCTAAGATTTTCAATTATTTTCTTTATGATTTGCTCTAGTACTTTCTAAGCTTCAAATCCTATACCTAGGTCCTTCGTGCATGTTAATTGATTTTAGTATAACAGAGAGAGTAGTCTAGTTTTAATCTTTTATATCAATATCTAGCCTTCCCAGCACCATTTATTAAAGGGTCTTTCTTTTCTCCAACATATATTTTTGGTTTATTTGTCCAGCATCAAATGGGTGCAGCTGCCTAGGTTTGTTTCTCTGTCTTTTATTCTATTTTGTGGGTCTATAGGCCGATTTTTATATCAGTACCATGCTAGTTTTGTTACTACATACTTGTAATTTATTTTGAAATCAGATTATTGTTGTGCCTCCAACATTGTTTATTTTGCTCAGGATTACTTTGGCTGTTGTGCTCTTTTTGGTTTTGTTTTGTTTTTGTTTTTGTTTTTGTATTTCTGATGTATTTTACTTAAGACTATGGTCTCAAGATGCTTTTATTTTCCTAAAAACGCCTCAAGCTTATCATCCTTTGTGGCAGGATAGCACTCCACTGTATATAAATACCACATTTTCTTCACTCATTCCTGTGTTGATGGGCACATGAGCTGTTTTCAAGGCTTAGCTGCTATATATTGTGCTGCTGCAAACGTGGGTGTGCATGTGTCACTGGCGTGATGAGATGGCTTTGACTCTTTCAGGAAGGGGAACATCTGGGTCAAAGGGAACCCCTACTTCTAGTTGTCTGAGGAATCTCCATACTGCTTTCTGCTGTGGTTGCTCCAGTTAACACTCCTCTGAGCAGTAACAAAGAAGAGAGGCACTTAGACCACCGAGCTATTGCTTCAGTCCTTTTGCATTTATTAAGATGATGGTGCGACTTTTACCTTTGTGCTTGATATGGCACATTAGACTTACTGATCTGCAGTGGCTTTGAAACTACAGGATCAGGTACAGTAGCAGCAGCCGCCTGAACACCCAAGTATCAATTTTCTGTACGAGTTGCCTTTCTACTTGTTGAGACCCAGGTCCCAACACCCACAACTCAAAGCAAAAGAGCTATAATATGGCTCATGTTTGCAGAGGTCCCCGGTAGGCTGAGTGCAAGGCAGAAAAATCATAGCAGAAGGTGCTGTATAGAAAACCTACTCACTTCCTGGTGACAAGGAAGCAGAGGAAGGAAAAGTTCCAGAACATTAGCTAGGGACCAGATATCAACTCCAACATCATGACCCTATGAACCACAAAGAAAAATCCAGAAGTTTGCCCCACCAATCTCCTAGAAGAATGCCAAAGCCAGTTAAAAGTTGCCACTCAGTGATAACCACTAAAGTGTCAAACTGTAGCTTGAAAATTTCAAATTGGATAAGAAGCTGGAGATGTAGACTCCACCTTCCTGCATGCATTGGGACATATGCGGCAAGCTTCAAATAGCTCTGAATTAGGTTCTACTGTCTGTGCTTATTAGCTATCTCACTAATGGGAAAAATACCTGACACTTTATATTTAACAAAGAAGAGGGGGTTTTGTCTTACTATATTAAGGGTTCCACTACCTGGTTGCCTGATTCCATTGCTCTGGGTCTGAGGTGAGGAAAAACAAAGTGGGAGAAGGCAGTGTTGAGGAAAGCTGCTCATTTCATGGAATATGAGTAACAGAAATCAGGGAGAAAGTGCCAGAAAGCAAGATGATTCAGAGGGTACCCATCATCATAGCAAACTATATACTTTATTAATTCCCTTGGCATCTCTAAAAACATCCAAGTTGAAAGTCAAGATCAACCATCACACTAGGTGTAAAGCTCATCTAAAATGTGCCATTTGACACTTCTCAGAGGAAGAAATTAAAGAAGCGAATAAGTATATGAAAAAATGCTCCACATCACTAGCCATTCATGAAATGCAAATTAAAACC
>NW_004524718.1:8153664-8161473 GCF_000260255.1 Octodon degus
ACAGATGAATGTCCATTTTGTATCCGTGTATTTAAAGTGGTTAGGATAGATACATAGTTACATTCTCTTAATGAATAGAATGATTTGTTCTGATGGTGTTTGTAAATAGGATATGAAGTCCGCATTTTGTAGAGCAATTAACCACTAAGAAGAATGTATGCAATGTGCTAATTATTGAAACTGTCCTACCGATTTGATTTCAAACTGTCTCATTGCTATTTGTTTATCAATAAAATTATGGCAAAAAATAAAAATAAAATAAAATGTGCCATTTGGACCAGATATGGAGGCACATACAGACCTATAATCCCAGTTACTGGGGAAAATGTTGCAGAAGGGTGAAAACTGTTTCACCAATGTATTCAGACCTTGTCTCAAGGAAATAAATAGAGGAGTAGGGTATGACCTAGTGGTAGAGCACCCACTAACATGCATGAGACCCTGGGTTCTATTCCATTACAAAAGAGAAAACAAAAGAGTACACCAATCTTCCCTTACTTTCCTTAAAGGACACATTACTGGGGCTGGGATGGAATAATAGAAAAGTAAAGAACTTGGAAGAATGCATCTTAGGCACAAGGAATAAATGATCAGTAAGTAAGACAACCTGCGTGCCATATAGTCAGAAATAGCATCAGTGAAAAGCATGAAATGGAGCTCAAAAGATGAAAATAATCAGTTACATAGAACAGGGTGGGAGTGAACACATGATGTATGGTAATCTTGCAGGTAGAGATCCAAATAGAAATGAGAATGGCTTGCTGTGTGTCGGAGATCAGTAAAGGAGCCAGGACTGAGTGAAGCATGCATGTGGACAGCATCAGAAATGATGGGCTAGAAAGGGCTGTGTTCTATAGAAATGTAATTTCTTTGATTATAACATCATACTACTGAAAGAATTCATCATTTTAATTAGGATAAATTTGAGGGAAAAATAATGAAAAAGAAACCAGCAAGGAGGTTTTGTTGTCGTTGTTGTTTACAGAATTTCAGTATGAAGAGAAAGGATAGAATTTAGAAATGGTCCAATCTGATAGATATATGACCAAATTAAATCACCTGGCTTGGTGCTAGGTTATTTTAAAGGAGTAGGAGAGAAAATTCCGTGATGGTTTCCAAACTGGTAGGGTAGAAAATAGTGTTTTCTTATGCTGAAAAGTGAGGTAGGAACCAAGGTGAAGTCTTTGCTGCTAACCAAGTTCATGATTTCTTCAAGTAATTAATCAATTTGTTGGATTGAACCTAATCAGTTTTCTCATCTGTGAGCTCTGAAGACTTGAAAAATCACTGCTTCCATAAGTTTCAGCTTAGAGGTGTCAAGTTAGTAGACATTCTAAACATAATGATGAGCTAGATCGAGAACACACAGTGTCTGAAGCCAGCTGATACTTTGTTCAGCTTGATTTATTCTGTTCCATTTCCCAGGGACCAGCTCACAGTGTCATATGTGTCGCAATACTATATGACTCCTTAGTGTGCTCTTCACTCAAGGAACAAAATTAATTTGAAACTTAATAAACTCTTCTTTTCTAACTCTTCAGATTATTTTGTCAATTCAAAGGATAATATTGGTTCAATCATAAGCAAGAGTGAAAATTCATTTCTATAATATGTTAAATTCAAATCAATGAGAATAAAAACATCGCCAGAAATAAAACAACAAACATTTAAATAAATTAGAAAGTAATCCAAGTATATCATATTCCTTAATATTCAGAACACACTTCTAAAAGATCAGTACTAATTCTACTCGACTGCTATAACTGATAAAATTGATACTTAACAAAGCTACAATTTTCTAAGTCAAAAAGTACTTAGTAGTGCTTCTGAGACTATCTCTTCAACTTTCCTGATCTGCAAACCCATTTCTTTTAACTCCTCTATGTTATTTGGAGAGGATTAATTAGTTTGTGAGTTCTTCAAGAGATGAAAGGGATTTTTTTCTCTTTTTTTGTGGATTAGATGCAACTCAAGGAATGGAGACACAACAAAGCTGTCAGGCGGTGGATTCACTTCCATTTACCTGCCACATTCTGTTGTTAGGATATAATACTTCAGAACTCATATGTGAGTGAATAGTGGATAAATTAATCAGAATTCTAGCTTGTCTTCATTTTTAGCAGCATAGAGTAAGTAAGGGGGAATTCTCTATTTACTTTCCTACAAGGTTTACCTTCCATTACAAAGCTATTTACTATTCTCCAATGCCAGAGCATTAGGCATAGAGAAGTATTTGACTGTGACATGTTTCACACACTCTGACAATTATGCAGTTAGATTATGGAAAGAATTGGTGGAAAGAATTTCTCTAAGTAAAAGTATGATTTCAACCTCATGGGAAATTACTATGCTATAAAAGATTTGAAGAGTTTGCTCAAACTATGAGATCATTTTTGAGCTACAGATATGAAGCAGTAGAATAGTAATCACCAATCCCATTAATAACTTCTGTGTTATGATACAGTCTATACTATTGTGTATTGTGTGTCTTTATCTCATAAAGCATTGATGACGTAATGTCTAAAAACTACCTCTGTTTAAACTAACTTTGAGGTCAAAGGAAAAAACAACAGAAGTGGAGACAGAATGTTTGTTCAAAATACAGTAGAAAAAAAACATGTCAGAAAAACAAGGTTAGCAATGAAATATTCTTCCATTGACCAGTATAACACAATATTTTTACCTTCATTATATATCTTAAGAAATACTTGCATATTTTAGACATGTTTGAATATGTGGCTTAAACATATATGAATGTATGACAGAAATTTTCTTCAGATTTCTTCAGCAGCTGTGACTGACAAGACAAAATTTAAAGTCTTTGAATCCTTTCACTGACAAAACATAATGTAAAGATTGGTCCTTAGATGCGTTGAGAGCAAGGCTGGCACCTGATGTGGCGCCATGGGCAGTGCAAGTGAGGGGCACGTGCACAGGCGTCACTCCAGGGAGGTGCAGCCTAGTGGCTGAAGAACACATCACACAGAAAAACACACAAGACATCATGTGACTGCAGACCATGGGAAGTCCATGAGAACATAAACCTAGGTGGGAGCCAAGAGCCAAGCAACGGAAAGGGAAGCGTGAGGTAGGTATACTGAGTTGTCAGTGAAAATTTCCTTCAGGAAGAGCCACTTAAAGACAATAAGTTATTTCTGGAAGGAGAAGCCACAGTGCCCCGAATGTGGGAAAAATAAACATGCATAACAGATCCTGAGAAGAGGAAGAGCAGTGACTGTGAAAAAGAAGGGAAAGTGCAGGGGGGACCATGATTGGACCTCGCAGAGTCTTACAGCCATGCAAAGACTGTGAAAGCACCGAGAGGTGAACAATAACAAAATCCACTTTAAATTTTTCAGAAGTTTCTCTAGCTGCTTTATAAAAACTGGGCTGAAAGAGAGCAACTGAGAAACAAGGAAAATGTTGGGGATGCTTTTGTAGAGATCCAGATAAAGAGAATTAACAGAAAAAGATGAACACAGATTTGTGATAAATTTATTTTTGGGTTATAAGTGAAGGAATGATGACAGAGAAGTTTACAAATTGATCAATAAGACACAGGAAAAAAAAGAGTAGTATAATATGCACTATCTTAATAATAGTTTCACTTTCATAAGCATATACATCAATCTTATGACCCAAATATATACTCTAAATATTTTAGCACTGTTGTTCCAAAATAAAGATTGAACGCTCATTGATCACTGTATTGACATAGTTGAAGGAGAGTATATAAGTCTTTACAGTTTACTTGGAAATATTCCATAAGATAGATGAAAAAAAAAAGAGATGGATCTGATAAAAATAATAAAACAAGCAGTGTCCGTATCAGTGATACAGTTGAAAAGTTATTTAGCTGGTGATGATGGTGCTACTGTGCAGATGATTTAGAGCTATGTATCAAAAGCATTAAAAATGTTTGTCCTAGTTCTAAAAAGTTCTACTTCTAAAATATAGGCCTTGTGAAATAAAACACAAGGCTTGTTGGGCTACACAAAGATTTAACACATAATAAGGTCAATGCAAAATACATGTGGAGATCAGTGAATAAGGACGTGGATTGAATGTAGTGCAGTAAATTTATAAGATTAAATTAAAGTACAATAGATACTGGGAAAAGGAAAGGAATTGCTCGACAGGAAGCAACAACTGAGATGAGGGGATGGTGAAAAGAAAGAAAGGAAGGGAAAAATATATGGATATACACAGGACAGCTGGAACAGTTGTACTTCTGATTTCTACTGGTGTACTGAAAAGAACAGAGAGTGCTTAAAATTTTTTTCTCTTGTTTTTAATTTTTTGACCAATTCTGCATGTTTATACCTGATAATCTATTATAAACATTATTTGACAAAAAAGAATTTAAACAACTGTGAAAATTCATAATATTTCTAATTTTAAAAACTGAACTTCCACTCTATGACTGACACTTTGTATGTATACTTTATAAAAGTATTTGAAATACTATTTTATCAAAATATTAACCACTTCATCGGGCTTATTTTCAGCTATGTTTTCTCTATTTTCCAATATTTCTACAAGATTGAATATATGTCTACTTCTTTAAATTTGAAAAAAAAATAGACTTTTAGAAAGAATTTCAGACAGGCCAAATAGCTCAGTGGATTAAAGTGTCTGCAAGCAGGCACAGGGACCTGCCCTCAGGGTGCGTGCGCTGAGACTGTGATGGGGTTGGGCACGGAGGCAGGCCCCTGTAATCCCAGCTCTTGGGAGGCTATATACAGGAGGATCACTATGAGTCCAATCTAGGAGTGAGACCCTGAACACCCTGAAGACTCTTCCCTAAAATACAGAAAAAGATTAAAAAAAAAAAAAGAATTTCACCATAAGTTATTTACAATTAACTTAGTCACTACAATAAGCAGTATTTATGTATAATGACAATCATAGTATTAAAATGTAAAGTTCGATTAGAGCCTTTATAATTTATCAAAATATTACATGGGAATTTTCTTAATGTTGTGTTGTACCTACCTTTTAATTTTATTTAGTATGGGGAAGAAAGCAGTCTCCTTGAGGATTTAGAAAACAGCCCAGGGGAACTGGTGCCAGAAAAGTGAGCCAAGATGGTTGTTGGCTGACATTTAAGATCTCAAAAGTAAAGACAGAAAAATCATAATTTGCGTAAGAGAACCCTTAGTGTGTCTGAAGAAAACTGTTCCTAGTTTGTTTTGCTAAGTTGATGGAGTTTATGGTGATTTTACTTTCGTTTGGTTTGATTCCTTTGGTGAAAGCAATAGAAGTTCTGTGACCCACTGACCTTTTTGTATCGCTGAGTTAACCTTTGACAAAAGATGGTGGGGTACTTGTCTATGATTAACAAATCCCCTACATGTCTCCGGTTTACTGATGTAGGTTATCAAAAATCTTTATTAGAAACCTCAACTACCACTCTGGATAATCCTTAGCTTAGTGTTGGAAGTGCAATTTGAATGATTTCATATATAGTTAAACCAAAAGAAACCCTGAAATGTTTAATAATCTATTGCTATAAGATGAAATAGTTCTGACATATTGTGCAACAAGTTAAAGTTAGTTCTGTGCTTAGTGTTTTAATGGATAATTTTAATTTTTTAAAAAATCTTTTATTTATTTCTTTGGTGCAGGGTCTCACTATACTGCTCAAACTTATAGTAATTCTCTGTCTCAGCCTCCCCATCACTGAGATTACTTGCATGTGCCACCACAGCTGGTTTTGGTAGCTGGCACAGTGAGGGCCTCCATGGCATGTGGTACCAGGGATCAAATCCAGGTCCTTGCATTTGCCAGGCAAGGTACCACTGAGGTATGTACCCAGATTTTAAAAAATAGATAATTTTAATGATATCAGAATAAATCTTTAAGGGCCAGTCAGATAGCTAAGCAGATTAAAGCACCTGCAAACAGGTGCAGGGGCCAAGGGTTTGATCAACAGTCCTGGTATGCCAGCCCTGCCCCCGGGTTACCCTGAGATGGCAATTGAGACTGGCCGTGGTGGCTCATGCTTGTAATATCAGCTCTTGGAAGGCTGAAAACAGGCAGATCACTACCAGTCCGATCCAGTAGTGAGACCCTGAACACCCTGTAGACCCTTCCCTAAAATACTAAATAAATAAATAAATAAATAAATAAATAAATAAATATTTAAAGAAAGCTTGGTTAACTTGGTAATGCATTTTATAGCAAAGTTAAATTCTTAAAGAATTAACACTTTTTAAAAATACTGTAATCTGAGATTAAATGTGAGATGAGTAAGTGAAAAGTTACTTCTTTTCAGGGAAAAAATATATTTAAGTACATAAAAGAATGGTTTGGATAATTGTACTGTCAATCCCTGATGGTCTTTTGATTTTTTGAACTCAGGACCCTGCACTTGTCAGGCAAGTGCTTAGTCTACTGAGCTATCTCCCCCCGGCTCTGATGGTCTTTTGAAAGGAGCAGTTAATGCATATTTTTTTTTTACTCTGACTTTTTCTTCCTTTTTTGAATTTCTTATAACTTCTTTGTTATTGTTTTATTTGTTTTTTGTTTTGTTTACACAAATCTTACACGTTTATATCTGGCACTCTGAACAACTAATTTGAAGATAGCATCATGTAATATAGCAACCATGGTTGAATTCCTATTACTTTGTTTAGTGAAATCTTGTATCATTTCTAATGCTTTTTTTTTCTATCACTGTTACGTACTTTTTAAAGAAAGTTACCTCTTTTCATTGTAAATATCAATTGTATATAATTTGGACTAATAAATTATGCCTAAATTTCAAGAATAGATGCCTGATATTTCATTATTTATAAACATCAAGATTCAGTAGCCCCCCAAATGGCTGTGCCTTATTTATTTATTTATTTATTTATTTATAGACAGGACCTCTATGTGTAGTTGCGGCTGGCCTTAAGTCCACTGTGTAGCCCAGGCTGGTTTTGAACATGCAGTGATCATCCTGCCTCAGCCTCCCAAGTGCTGGGATTACAGTTGTGCACCTCTGCTCCCAGGCAACCTGTGCCATTTTAATATCAGACCTGATCAATTGTGTCTATGGAAGCTACAGTATTTCCTACTAACCACACCATAATTAAGAGTATAAATTTCCTTTCTTCTTCCACATTTGAAGATCTTGTTTTACAAACGATCAGTAAAAAACTAAAATTTCCAAGCTGAACATCATCATCCTGTACATTGTTGACATAAGAAACAAAGGTGTAATAATTGTATTCAAATACTAAGAGCAGCATTTATAAATAAAATTAACTTTATACAAAGAGGCATCAAAAAGCAAAATAAAAGCGATAGGGAATACTGTTGTTGGCGTATTCTTGGCCATCTTCTATTTCTCCAGTAACCCTGCCTTATGTATTATTTCAACAGTATTTTTGAATATTTGTTTGAATACAGAAATGAATTAAGAAATTTTCCTATGGATAAGGTAATATTTTAATAATTAAAGCTGTGCAAAATGGAAATACTAGCAAAGTTCCCAGAATGACTTAGATAAAATCCACTTTTCATTTGCAGAAGCATCAGAGACAAGAGCTGCTTCTCCAGGCACCTCATTTCACTTTGCCCCCGAACACTTGACGATAGCCTCTCTCTGCAAGCACCTTTCTCCCCTTATTATTAGGATTTGTTCTCATTGTTTAAGCTTTTTTTTTCAAAATTTTATTGATAAACAGCAATGAGACCATTTCAAATCAAATCGGAAGTACAGTTTCAACAAATAACACACTGCATATATTCTTCTTAGTGGTTAATTGCTGTACAAGATGCGGACTTGAGATCCTATTTACAAACACCATTAGAACAAAT
>NW_004524718.1:8162123-8169524 GCF_000260255.1 Octodon degus
GAACAAATCATTCTATTCATTAAGAGAATGCAACTATATATCTATCCTAACCACTTTGAATACACAGATACAAAATGGATATTCATCTGTATACCCTATTTTTTCGAAGTTCATCGTTTAAGCTTTAACAAATCTTTTCTGCTTGTATTATATGTGTCCCGTTCTATTTAGAGCCACTGTTCTATGATTATTTTCTTTATTTCATCTTCCCCACTACTTTTAAACTCAACTCAAATGGCTTCACTCCTCACTACTCCACTGAAACTACCCTCATCATAGTCTCAAACAAATTCCATATTTTAAATATATAGATATGCATACCCAAACAGTGGACATTCCTGCCTGGTTGCGTTCCTTTGAAACATTGTCTTTTCTTTGGTACCCATGACAACATACTCTGCTCATTTTCAGCACCGCCTCTATGCCTGAGCTCTTTATGCTCGTTGACTACCCTTACTCTCTTCACTTCCATTGTGCTAGAGTTTATCTAACTTTGTTCTGTTCAGAGTTTGTCTGACTCTTCATTCTGCCAGTCTTAATTTGTCCAAGCACATACTCACACTCACACATATATACTAACAATTTAAACAATTGTTATATTTTACATTGGATCAGGTTACCGAGTTGCAAAGCCTTATGTAATTCTTCTTATTGAACATGCACATTTGAATGACACACAGGAATTCAAAACCAACATGCTTAAAACTAGATTTGTCTCACTCCAATCCTGCCTGTCCTTTCAGTGGATGACATGACAAAGTATTGTCCATGCCAAAAAACTGGTTAACATTCTTTAATTACCTTTAGTGAATGTACAAGTGCCTGGTGGTATCTATTTTGTCTCTCCACTTTGATGCAACATAATAAGCCTTTGCAAGCTATATCCTTATATGTCCTATATCCTTTAAAACTATCCATTACCTCAATAATTATCCTGAGTGAAAGAAGACGAATAGTACATGCTGTATGAGCCCATTGATATAAGATTCTACAAGACGACATTTGGCAAAATGAGGATCAGTTGCTGCCTGTGGACGGGAAGGGGTGTGAGTCAGAGAACAAAGGAGCACAGGAAAATGTTTTGGGTGATATAGATAGATATGGTCATTTTCCTTACAGTGATGGTGATTATATAGATGTGTCAAACTTTAGTGAATTGTGTAACTTCAATATATGTAATTTATTGTAAGTCAATAATACCTTACTAAGACTATTAAAATTTTTAAAAAATGAAATGAATAAAAATATCCATTACCAAATCTCTTGTTTAGACTACCTTAATCTATTGCATAGCTGGCTGCTATAATTTCTGATCACATTGTCCCATTTCAAGACAGGGAAATTATTTTGTACACTGCAACCAAAGTAATTTTTCTGAAATACAAAAGTGTTTATATCGCTCCCTACCATCAAAACTTTTAATGACTAAATTTTTTGTGGAACTGAAAATTGAACCCAGTGCTTTCATACTGAGCAACATCCCCATACTTTTTTATTGTTTCATTTTGAAAGCATTTCACTAAATTATAAAATAGCCAAGGCTGGGCTCAAACTTTTGATTCTTCTTTGTCAGTCTTCCATAGTACTGGGATTACAGATATGTGCCATTACGCCAAGCTTAACTACCAATTTCTTTTAGGTTATAATAAAAGGTCCTTCATAAATTTGGACATAACTTATATCCCTAAAGTCATTTCTCATTAATGTTCAACTTATACCACATATGTAGACTCTACGTATTCTAACTTGTCACTTTTAAAATATCATGACCGGCCTCATCTCTTCATCTTTAAGGTAGAAGTTTCTCTACCTGTACTATTCCTCCTCTTCCCATTCCTTGTGTTGACGCCACAACTCAGTTACTACGTATTCCAGAAAATCCTTCCTATCCAAACTCCTTAGACACTATTATACTATTCTTTTAAAACAAACACTATAGGGCTGGCCAGATATCTCAGGAGATTATTTTTTGCATAATTTTATTGAGAAATAAATATCAATGAGACAGTTTCAAATCAAATTAGTAGGACAGTTTCAATAACTAACACATTGCATACTGTCTTCCTAGTGGTTATTTCTGTACAAGATGCAGAAATGATAACCTATTTACAAACATTATTAGAACAAATCCCTCTATTCATTTAATTAAGAGAATGGAGCTGTATATCTATCCTAACTATTTTGAATACACAGATATAAATTGGTCATTCATCTGTATCTGCTTTTTTGGTCATTTAAATATTATAAGTATGTGAACTCAGCAAAATATTCCAAAATACTCTAGTTGTCCATAATATTTCTGGGTCTTTCACATTACTGACAATGTCAGAAATTGTTGACCTGAACCCCCTACAGCTCAACATAAAAACATTGCTTTACTTCTTATATTTTGTTTTTATACTTTTCTGCTGGATGGTTAAGACCAAGGTAAAGCAGGACCTATGCAACAAAAGTTGTAGCTTTTGGGTCTGATAAGGTCAGTGAAATCCCCTCAGGATTTATCCTGAGACCCTGTACCTCAGTTTGTAGATCCTTTATCAGTGTCAACCATGTGGATGAATCACGGCCATTGCTTGGCCAATGTGCTCTCTGTGAAATCCTGAGAAAATGTTTCCTTTCCATGTAACTCTCCTTAGGCACACTCTACATCATCAATCCCTATCCTTTTTGGCCTCATAATCTCCTTGATCAGAAAATTTGGGACACAGCTGAGTTACATGACATTACAGTACAAGTTCTCATATGTCCTGAGTCTTAATTGACCTTGGAAGGCTAGGGCCAAAATGTTGGCTTTCCTTGCGGCCCTGCTTTTTCTCTAATTTTTGGTCTGCAAACTTAGGTTGTTAACCATCCAGAAGACAAGCTTATTGTTATTACCATAAACCTATGCTCTTGAGCTTAACCTCACTATCTCTCTGAATATCAAACATCTTAGGCAAAACATGGAACAGGTAAATCTCAAGTATTTAAACTTCAAGCCCTTACAGAATATGATGAAAAAAAAATTAATTAAAATATATTTTTAAAAAAAGGAATAAACAATTATATATGTTTACACATAAGTCCAGAAGTCTAACCATATGCAGTATTGTGGCAGGACAGCCTTGCAACACTCCTTTTCTGGTCTCCTGACTTCATTCACTACACTCTTTCTTTTTGAACACACATCTTCTTGAGAGACAGCCCGGCAGCAACCAGCATGTCATGACCAGCTGCACGTATTCAGAAGACCAGAATGACAGGCACTCCAAGCATGAACCTACTATTATAAATTGCCATCTTCAGTGCAGTTGCTTAGTTCACAGCATGTGTAGTCATTTGGGGTGAGAATTCTTCCAATTAACTGCAGATTTGAAAATCTTCTGAAGATTCTCTGCATCATTGTCTTACCCATCTTGTACATATAACTGTATGGCTTTGCCTGTCATGTTTCATAGCTCTTCTCCTTGCTTTCTCTTCATTGTCTAGTCCTCAAGTTCTTGCTTTTCTTTTAATTGTATCATACTTTTCTATTTTTATTTCTTCTTTTGAGTTCTTATACTAGGGAGACTATATGATATTCACACATGCATATCTTATTTATTTCACTTATGAGTATACCGTCAAGTGATATCCACTTAAATATAAAGGCTTCGAGTTTATCATTCTTTATAGCTGAATAGTACTCCATTGCATGAAAATACCACATCTTTTTCATCCATTCCTCAGGGGACAGGCATCTTGGTAGTTTCCAAAATTTGGCTACCACAAATTGTGTTGCTGTAAACATAGTTGCATATATTTCATTATGATATGTTTTCAGATCCTCCGGGAAAATTCACAGTAGAGGAATAGCTGGTTTGAACAGGATTTCCAGTCCTAGTTTTTTAAGTAGTCTCCATACTGATTTCCATAATTGTTGCACCAGCCTACATTCCCACCAGCAGTGGAGAAGGGTTCTCTTTTCCCAACAGCCTCTCCAACGTTTGTTGTTGGTTGATTTCTTTATGATACCCATTCTTGGTGGGGTGAGATGGTATTTCAGTGTTTTTGTTTTTTTTTTTTGGTGGAATTGGGGATTGAACTCAGGCCCTTGTGCTAGCCGGAGAAGCACTTATTCCACTGAGCCATCTCCCCAGCCCCCTTCAGTGTTGTTTTAATTTGAATTTCATGAATGGCTAGTGATATGGAGCATTTTTTCATATATTTATCCACCTCTGAGAAGTGTGTGTTGATCTGGGATGCCCATTTTAGATTGGGTCTTTAAATTTAGGGGCCCTTATGTTTTTTAGTTCTTTATAAATTCTAGAAAGCAGACCTTTGTCTGAGTGTTTATTAGTTAAGATTTTTTTCAAAATGTATAGGTTGCCTTTTCACTTTGTTGGTAGTTTGTTTAGATGTGCAAAAACTTCTCAATAAGAGAAGGTCCCAGGTATTAATTCTTTCAAGTATTTCCCGTGAGATTTGATTTCTGTTCATGAACTCTTTGCCTAACCCTATGTCTTCAAGGGTTTAGATTTTTAATCCACTTTGACTTTAACTTAGTGCATGGTGATAGACCTGGGTCAAGTTTTAGTTTTCAGCATGTAGCAAGCCAGTTTTTCCAGCACCATTTGTTAAAGAGGTGTGTTTGGCCACTTTGTTGAAGAAAGTGGCTAAGTATATTCATAGAGGCCTCTAAAACTTCTAGTTTATTCCATTGATCCTCAGGTCTATTTTGTTGCCAATATCATGCTGATTTATCACAGTACCTTTGTAGTATAATTTCAAGTGAGAAATTTAATGTCTCCTGCCATATCTTTGTTGGTCAGGATTGTCTTTGCTGTTCTAGGCCTTTTCTCATTCCAAATAAATTTTAGGAATGATTTCTCTAGGTCTGACAGGTATATTGGCGGTAGTCTGATAGGGATTGCATTAATTCTGTATAACAATTTTGGGATTATGTCCATCTTAACGATGTTGGTTCTTCCTGTCGAGGAGCATGGAATATCTTTCCATTTTCTGAGATCCTCTATGATCTCTTTTTTCAAAGTATTGTAAATTTTCATGAAAAGATCTTTGATTTCTTTATTTAGATGTATTCCAAGGTATTTCATTTTCTGTGGTGCTATTATAAAAGGTATTGTTTCTCTATTTTCCCTCTCAGCGTGTTTGTTATCTGTGTAAAGGAATACTACTGACTTTTGGGTATTGACTTTATAAATTGCTATGCTACTGAATTTGTGTATCAATTCTAGTAGCTTCTTGGTGGAGTTTTTTGAGTCTTCCAAGTAAAGTATCATGTCTCCTGAAAATAATGGTAATTTAACTTCTTCTTTACCTATTCTTATTCCTTTTATTTCTCCCTCTTCTCTAACGGCTCTAGCTAACGATTCCAGAACTATATTCAAGAGGAGGGGTGATAGAGGACATCCTTGTCTTGTGTCAGATCTGAGAGTAAAAGATTTCAGTTTTTCCCCATTTAGAATTATATTAGCCGTTGGGTTGTCATAGATGGATTTATCAAATTGAAGTAGACACCTTCTATTCCCATTTTCTGTAGGACTTTGAACATGAATGACTGTTGGACTATATCAAAAGCCTTTTCTGCATCAATTGAGATGATCATGTGCTTTTTAGTTTTTTCTCTATTGATATTGTGTATTACATTTATAGATTTTCAAATATTGAATCATTCTTGCATCCCTGGGATGAATCCTACCTGGTTATTGTGTATGATCTTGTTGATGATTTGCTGTATTCTATTTGGTAGGATTTTATTGAGGATTTTTGCATCTATATTCATGAGAGAGATTGGCCTGTTATTCTCCTTTTTAATTGTGTCTTTCCCTGGTTTTGGTATCCGTATAATATTTGCATCCAGGAATGATTTTGGGAGAACTGTTTCCTTTTCAATTTCATTGAAGACTTTGAGGAGTGTAGGGATTTTATCTTGTGTAAATTTCTTGTAAAATTCAGCTGTGAATACATCAGGACTTGGACTTATCCTTGTTGGCAGGCTTTTTATTTCATTTCACATTTCAATAGCTGTTATTGAACTATTGAGAGTGGTTATATCTTCTTGATTCAGTTTTGGTAATTTGTACTTTTCTAGGAATTTGTCCATTTTGTCTGTGTCTTCTATTCTTTGAGTGTAAAGATTCTCAAATTAGCTATTGATAATCTGAATTTCCACTGGGTCTGTGGTGATTACACCCTTTTCATTCCTTATTGCTTGTATTTGAATTTTTTCTTTCCTCTTTTTGATGAGGTTAGCTAGGGGTTTATTGATTTTATCTAGTCTTTCAAAAAACCAGCTCTTTGATTTGTTAATTCATTGAACTGTTTTCTTCATCTCAATTTAATTAATTTATGCTTCAATTTTTATGAATTCTTCCTGTCTGTCAGCTTTGGTCTTGGTTTGCTTTTCCTTTTCTAGATTTTGGAGGTGCAGCATTAGGAGGTATATTTGTTCCCATTCTGTTTTCCTAATGTGTGAGTTCACAGCTATGAATTTCCCTCTGAGAACTGCTTTCATCACATCTCATACATTCTGATAAGTTGTGGTTGAATTTTCATTGTATTGTAGATAGTGTTGAATTTCATGTTTAATTTCATCTGTGACCCATTGGATGCTGAGAAGGGTGTCACTTAATTTCCATATATTTAAGGGTTTTTTTCTGGTTTCTTTTGTCATTTATTTCCAGATTCATTGCACTGTGGTCAGCAAATATGCATGGGATAATTTCTGTTTTCTTGCATATACTTAAGCATGACCTATGGACTAATATGTATTCTATTTTAGAAAGTGACCCATGTGCAGCTGAAAACTGTATTCAGCTGTGGTTGGCTGAAACACTCTGTGTGTATGTCCACTAAGTCCATTTGTTCCAAGCTCTGCTACTTCTTTGCTAACTTTTTTGTCTGGTGGACCTGTCTTTTTGGGATAATGGGGTGTTAAGGTCTACTGTTAAGTTTATGATATTGGATATTACACTTTTCATGTCCATTAAGATTTCTCTTATACAGTTGGGTGCTCCTGTGTTTGGTGTATAGATATTTATGAGTGTACCCCTTCCTCTTGAATTTTTCCCCTAACCAGTATATAGTGGTCTTCTTTATTTCACTTGATCTTTCTTGGATTGAAGCTGAGACTGTCTGAGAACTGGATTGCTACTCCTGCTTTTTTCTGAGGTGTTGGTGCATGTAGTATTGTTTTCCATCCTTTGACTTTCAGCCTATGAATTTCTTTATGAGTTAATTGTGTTTCTTGCATATAGCATATTGTTAGATTTTGTTTCCTAATCCACTATGCCAGTCTATTTCTCTTAATTGGTGAATTGAGTCCATTTACATTGATGGTTACAATTGAGATGTGTTAACTTATGATTAGCATGTTATTTACCTACTGCTGTTTACTCCTTTTTGTCCTGTGTTTAATTG
>NW_004524718.1:8169654-8186578 GCF_000260255.1 Octodon degus
TCACTTCTCCATCAAACTTGAAAGAGAGTTTTGCAGGGTATAGTAGTCTGGGCTGGAATTTGTTTTCATAGAGGACTTGAAGTACTCTGCTCCATACTCTTCTTGCCTTCATGTTTTGTGCAGAGAAGTTGGCTGTAATTCTGATGGGTTTTCCTTTGAATGTGATCTGCTTCTTTTCTCTAGCAGCTTTCAGTGTATTATTCTTTTTGGATTTCTGGGATCTTGACTATTATATGTCTCAGTATGTTTTTAATTGGGTTGAATTTATTTGGCATTCTGTATGCTTCAGTTACCTGAATGTCAGATTGTTTCCCCATATTTGGGAAGTTGTCTGCTATTGAGCCCATATTCTTTTTATATCATTTATATTGACTCCTTCTTTCTCATTGATGCCTATTAGTCTCACATTGTTCATTTTAGCATCACCTTTCAGGTGATGAATTATTTTTTCTTACATCCTAGTTGTTTTTAAGAGATCTCTTCTTACCTTTCACTTGCTGCACTAGCATCTTCATAATCTGAAACTCTATCTTCACTTAAATGGTTTTGCAACCTTGTGATTGCGATTTTAATTACCTCTATATCTCTTTGACTGCTTCATGTGATCTATTTCTTTCCTGTATTGCTCATCCAAGGAATCTGTCATTTTTCTAATCTCTGTTTTTTTTTTATCAATGTCTTCTTTAGAAACAGTCATTAATTCTTTTACTGCAGTTTTTTTTTTTTTTTTTTTTTTCAGACTGGTTTTCCTCCCTATGTTTCTGTATTCAATTCTTTACTTCAGATGCAATGGATTCAGAGATTTCTTTTTTGTTTCAAAAATTAGTTCTGCTCTGAGTTCCTCTATACCTTTCTGTTTTTGTGTATTTACTTTCAATGCTATTAATTCACATATTTCAGCTGTGTGATTCCCAATTTGTTCTGTGCTAGTGTCCTCTGCACTTGTTATGAGTGGACTTGGGGTCAGAGATTGCATTTTGCTCCTTCTTGTTATCATTTTGTGTAGCACTATCTTCTGACCTTTGTTGTAGAGCTTTGGTGCAGTTATAACTTTAGCACCTAATGAAATTTGGGTGCAGATCTTTTAAATTTGAGTTTTCCAGTTATGCCTGGCTTGGGTCTAGCTGTTGTGTTCAGCTCCTTCGTGCTACAACTCTTGGAAGTGAATCTGTTATGCTCCTCTGGTACAACAGTGAACCTGTGGTGCCCCTCTGTTGTGCCCCTGGCTCAGGGGGCACAGAGGAACACAGAAAGTCTCCCACATACCCATGGGCCTGAGCTTGGGCTGAATGGGAGTGGTGGAGGTTTCCCAAGAGAGCAAGAGAGCGGGGTGGAAAGGGTCCCTGAGAATGTCACAGAAGGTCTCACTCACCAGGCTCATCTGGGTTTGATCCGCGGAGGTCTAACCCATGCAGGGGAGTGCAGGAGCTCACCCCCACACTCGCCATGCCTGAACTTGGGCTGAATGGGAGGGGTGGATGTTTCTTGAAAGAGTGGGGCAGAAAGGGTCCCGAGAAAGCGGTGGAAGGTCTTGCGCACCAGGCTGACCTGGGCTTCATCTGGGGAGGTCCAATCAGTGCAGGAAAGTGCAAGAGTTCACCCCCACACCCACTCGCTCTCAGGAGATTACAGCATCTGTTAGGTAGACACAAGGACCAGGGTTTAATCTTTGACCCTGCCCCCTGGGTCATGCTGCGACTGCAACTGAGACTAGGCATGGTGGTGTGCACCTGTAATCCCAGTGCTTGGGAGGCTGAAACAGAAGGATCACTAAGAGTCTGATCTGTGTAGTGCACTAGACCCTGTAGACCCTGTACCAAAACATAAGAAACAAAAAAATTATAGTAATGTGTAATTAGCAAGATAGTAACTACATTAGTCTCCCTGTGATCACAGGTTCCCTTAAACCCTTGAAAAGTGAGGATCACAACATCTGGTTCAACATTGTCTTCCCACTGGCAAACTCAGTGGCTGCATATATGGCAGATACTAAACAAATAGTGACAATGATGAAAAGATTTCTATCAAATGAGGAAAAATGAAATCAAGCCATTTATTCACAAAACAAATATACTTACCATTGTGAAAGGAGATTGATGGGAACATATTGATGACTATATATAGTGAGAATTAAGATAAATAACAACCAACACTTGATGAATGATTAGAGACTCAGTCTTGATGAGACTTACTATGTTGAGAAGGAAGATTTGTTTTTTCTAAGCTATTTAGGGTACACTTTAAGTTGTTCTCTACGCATCACACATGGAAATAAACATTTGAAAGCTAGTGATTTGGAGAAGACACAGGATGCTAAAACCTTGAAACTTTTCTTTATGAGAATGATTAAAATAGTTGGATATGGGGCCAGTCAGAAAGCTCAGTGGATTAAAGCACCTGCTTCGGCAGAGCACAGAAGCCAGAGTTCAATCCCTGGCCGTGCCATGCCAGCCCCATCCCTGGGGCATGCTGAGACAGTGACTGACATGGTGGAGTGCACCTATAATCCTAGCACTTGGGAAGCTGAAAACAGGAGGATCACTATGGGTCTGAACTATGCAGCGAGACCCTGTATGCCCTATAGATCCTGCCTTAAATTAATTAATTAATTAATTAATTAAAATAGTTGGCACCAACAGAAAAGGTAAACTATTAAAGACAATCTGAGTAATATTAAATAGTTGATAGACTCTCATAGGGAGAACAAACAGTTGCCTGCTGTGGCTCAGAGTTAGAACTAGTAGGAATGTGTCTATATGGCTGTTATATATTTTTCACAGTAAAGATAAATTTTATATACTGTATAGCTTTGGAAACAGCTTTCAGAGGCAATGACCTCCATATTACTGCAGGTATACAAGACAACTAAGTAGAATAATAAGCACAACTATGAGCACACAGCTTAGGAAAGATACACAAGAGTCCATTGCTATTCAAAAATAAAGGTTATGGTGTGGTATTGGTGAACAGTGGAGGCACTTTGATGCGTGTACTATGTTCTAGATAGATGATGTCATAAACAGCATAACAATCAAGAAAACATATTGGACATAGTAGCTCTGTCATTCTCACAAGAAGAACTGTGAAGAGGAGTGTGGATCCAAAACAGACCTGTGTGCTACTGTGATGATGTTAATGAGGTTAAGGTTGCTGCTTCGCATGTGGGTTGCTTAATCCCAAGTACGTCCTGGCTGTCATCTAACACATATGCACTTTAATGTTAGAAGGTAAATGTGGTGGAATTGTCCAAACTCAAGAAGAGAAAAATATCCCTCCTGCATCTAGGTCTACCAGATACAGGAAGAGAAGGTTGAGTGACAAACTGTGGCTTAAGCCTGTACAACTTTTCCACAACTCTTTAAAATCTACAAATGGTGGGATGACACAGAAGAGGATCCTGAAATTGGAAAGGAAGTTGCCTGATAAGTGGGTTACCAGAGAAATGTTAAGCTGTATTCAGAGAGATTTACTTTAGAAGGTTTTTGTTTTCACATTCATACCATACCTCCTGTAAGTCAGGGGAGTAGACAGAATCACCCTTTGATATTCTGAAAGAATTTCCATCCCTTGTACCCAACCTAGGGTGGTTTTCCACATCTTAGGGCATGGAATTGTTGAGGCAGTTGGGTTGAGGTTCTCCCATTAGGTTGACATGATCAATCAAACCTCGTACTTCCCAAATCATATCTAGCTATTAACCTGTCAAGAGAGTAACCCACTGATGAATGTCATCCCCCATTACCCAGTCACCTCCCTGGAGCTCTACTTATGAGTGTATGAGGCTGTAGGGGAACATCTAGATACAGAGCACCACATTCTGCCCTTGGCCCCCAAGACTCATGCACATCTCTCCATGCAAAATGCATTTAGCTTCATATCTAAGAGTTGTGAAAATCTTAACAGCTTCGGCATTGCTGAAAAGTCCAATTTCAGAGAGTTTCCTACAAGTTAAGGTGATCTCTTAGATGTGAGTCCTCTTACAAATGAAAAGAAAGCTAAACACTGTCACCCTGCAGATGTACAGGGTAAACAATCCTGTTCCCAAAGGGAGAACTAGGGAAGGGAAAGAAATGCAACCAAAGCAAGGCCTGAATGTGGCAGGGAAAACATTAGTTTTCCTGTAGTTCCATGTCCAACAGCCTATGGTGAGGCATGAAGTCTGCAAAACCTGAGCAGCCTCATCCCTGTGGTCCTGCAGGGGTTGCACCTCCCATGGACTCTTCTCTTAGGGTGTTTTAGTTCACTCCTTGTGGCTTTCCTCAGATGGTCCATTTCCTGGCTTTTCCACCATCCTAGAGTCTCCACTGCACTTTCTGTTCTCCTCTCATAGCTTCACACACTACCCCCTCAGAAGCACATTGCCTGGCCTCTCGTACCTTCTTCTGAAACCTGGACAGAAGCCTCCATGACCCATAAACTCTTGTGTTCTGCATGTGTGTAAAATCAGCACCACATGGATGACACCAGCAGCTATCACCAGCTGAGCTCTTTCATATCTTTCCAGTATTTGTAGATGTCTCTGAGTTCCTGGATGCCTGAGGACGGTGAACTATGTCCCAGGTAATAAATTTCTATTCCCCAGGCTGCTCAGGGGCTCTCTTCTCAAGCCATGGCAATTTCAAGCCTGCAAAGAATGGAACTTTGTCGAGTCCTCACGTTTTGGATTTTTTTTTCCTGGTTGAATTGTCCTGGTCCAAAGTTTTTGGCTTCTTTTTGATACTAATCCTTTCAGCAACCAAGATTTCCTCTGCTCCATCCTCACAGGCCCAAACTTTACCAGAGTTTTCTTTCAGGCCAAACACAAAACTTTTAAAATCATTTGTCTGTACTATTTGCTCCTGATTATACACACAGATCTGGCTGAAAACCTCTAACAATACACATGCCACAGCCCAAATATTAGGCAACTTCTGAATTTTCTCTGTCAGCTTAATTAGTCCACTGCCCTTAATCTCAGCCTTCTGCAAAATCTCTAGACATGAGAAAAATGCAGGCAAATTGTCTGCGAAAGCATAGCACACATGGCCTGGATTCCAGCTACCAATGGACTCCTTCTTCCTAACTGAAACCACTTGAGCAGAGTCCTCTTAGGCTCCATTACTGTCAACATTCTGGTCTTCTGAACTCTGTCCAGAATCTTTGCCTACTGCCTCCATAGGGCAGATCTGAAGACTTCTGAGCCACATGTAAGAGCACTGACCCTTCTCTGCTAGCACAATCTGTCCTGCATATTTTTATGCACTGTTCAGATAAGATACCCACTACCCACAATTAAAGGAAGGAAATGTTTATTTGGCTCACAGTTTTTAGGGGTTTCAGTCAATCAGTTGCTGAATCCACAGCAGGAGGGCTTGGCAGAAGGACCAGCAGGAGAATCAGGCCATGCAAGGATGGCAGGAGATGGAAGGGTCAAAGAAGGGAGAGGCAGACACACCATTCCAGGCAGGCCTTGGTTATCCACCTCCTCCAGGAAGGCTTTACCTTCCAAAATGTATGTAGCTATAAACTTATGACTATATTAGTATGTAATATGTCATGTTCCTGTAACCCAATAGCCTCCCTAAGCCCCTCCAAAAGTGCAACAAGGCTTTATGGGCCAGGTTGTTTGGATATAAACCATAACACAAATGTATCTGGGAAATGGAATCCCTCCAGAATTTCTTTCAAGGTGTTCATTTCACTGTGTGGATATATTTGTTGACTTTGTCTCTGATAGGCAGTTTTTAGTACATGGGGAGAAATGGGGTTTTGCTATGAAGAAAGATGTGGGTCAGGGTGTGTGCAGATAACATTGTCTCCTTGAGGATTTCCCTTAAGGAGGTGGCATTGCTTAAAGCGGCTAAAACCCTTCTGTGAAGGAATTTTTGGATCATATTTCCACTTTGTTTGTATAAAATTTAATCAGAGTCCACACTGACTATGAACTCTTTGATCTCCACTAAATGCAGAGGCACTCAGTGCCCTATCAGTGTGCCAAGTTTGTGTTTGTTGGAAACCACACTTAATAGTTTGGCAGTCTCGCTGCTAAAACAAGCAGAAAGATTTCCCATTTTTATGAAACACCCACAAAAGTCATCACTCTGTTCTTTAGCATGCATTTACATGTAACAAAAAAATAAGAAATCATGTTGAAAGGATGTGAAAGTATTCAATATATTTTTTTTTAATCTGGTCTCTAATTTCTACAAAATAGTTTGTGGTTGAATTAATAGAAAAGAACAAGATGACAAATATTTATTGAAAAATCTATGTTATTCTCAGAAAATATAAAGGATGTATAAGTAATTGACCTTACTCTAAAAAGCAAGTAATGTGATGAAGGAAAGAGACAAACATACACAAATTCTGCACACCTATAAGGCAAGGCAAGTTATGGGAGGGGCTCTCCTGCTTTTCCTCACTTGTGTAGTGTCTGATAGTCACTACCATGCCTGCTTCTGGAGTGGTACTGGGCATTGAAACTGGGTTCTTGCATTTGCCAGGCAAGTGCTTAGACTACCAGCCCTGCCAGTTTGTTCTTTAAACCACATTTTGGTTTTGTTTCTTCTCTGGCACTTGGAATCAAACTCAGGAACTTGTGCTTGCCAGGCAGGCACTATGCTGCTGAGCTATCTCTCTGACTTAAACTACATTTTGAATCTATCACTTTCCAGTTAAGTGGAAAATACCAATTTTAACTTAACTGAACCACCTTCTTGAAACTAGCCTTCCTTACTCTCTTGAAAAAGAATCCTACATAGTAGTAAACTTATCCTTCTAAAGCAAACCTTATTAAGATATTCTTTATAAATTCCTTCAAGAGAATTCCATTACACTTAAAATAAAAAGCACATCCTTATATCTGCCCACCCTTCTAACCTCTGTTTGGACATTCTTTTCCTCCCCTTTCTGTGCCATATTAGTGCTCCTCCCATGGGTTACCCCTCTTCATGACATACTCAATTCAAGGAACAAGGGCTTTTCAACCCACCCTCAACATTTAGGAATCAGTATAAATGCCCCCTACCCACAAAGTATGATCATGAATACTGTGTATAAGACAAATTTGATATTCCCCACCTCAGCCCCCTGTTTCTTTCTTAGGATCTTGTGTAGCTCCAGGCCTTTCTTGCTTGCTTGCTTGCTGGTTTTCTTTCTTTCAGTCAAAAAGTATGTGTTATATGTGCCCCAGGCTCAGCCTCTAAAACTTTTCTTTTAAGTAAGGGCCATTGTCAGAGAAGTCTGTATTGATTCCAGCCAACACACCTGCTTTACAACAAACACTCAAACCATTTTTGTTGAATAAGTGACTGAATCAATGAATGCTTAATTTAGTAACAGAAGATGCTGGCCAACCTATACAATGCTTGAAGTAAATACTCATCAGGTAATGAGAACAGAGCCTCAAATTCTGTTACTGATGAGAGAAAAGTGGAATGTGTTGTTCTATAGTCTTTTTCCATGGTCTGTTAGAAAGCAGATTAGAAATACTGCTTTCACCAGAGATGAAGAAGGTTTACATAGGCTGATACATTCAGAGGTAGTGTAATGTAAGAGAAAGAGCTCGCAGTAACTCTTGAATTTATGTTGGAATTTGGGCTAGAACTTAAGTGTTAAAAAAGAAATGAGCAGAGCTATAGATGGAGAATAGCAGAGATTGTGTCACTGAACAAGGCACTAAGAAATTCAGGAAGATTTGTGAGTTAATGCCTACGAACCCATCCTTAACCAATGGGACCAGTGACTGATGAATGAATAATTTCTTCCATGCCTCCTGGGAAGGCAGACCTGATGCCTACCTCACTATCGCCAGGAAACCCCATATATCTCCCTGGTTCAAGTTTCAGCGACTTGTAATGCTAAACTAGGTGACACCTTTGTTTTTCCCTCTCCCTCTCCTTCTCTTGTCTCTACCTCTAATGTCTACTTCTCAAATAAACTGTCTACAAGCAAACCAGCTTTCATCTCAAATTCTCTTTTGGAGCACTTAGAGCTAAAACAACCTTTAAAAGAAAGCAAAAATTACTCACATGATAGAATTCTAGGAGTACTCAGAAAAGATTATAAACCCAATGGAACCAAAGTTAAGGATATGTATTGCAACTCATCATCACTGTAAACACAGTCTCATTGCAAAAATATTTCCTGGGGTAGGAAGCTATTGGATAGAAAATTGGGGTCAGATTGCTCAGACGAGAGCTCAGGTATCCAACAAGGAGAGCAAGCAAGGCAGAGCTCCTTAACAACTGGAGGAGCTACTGAGGACTGGATGGAACACAAAGAGAAGAGAAGTGAGCCAGTCCCAAAGGTAACTTTATCATGTGACAAGTTTTGTCTGGAGTCTGCATGTCATAGAAACATAAAGCCTGACACTCTGATTTTCTTTCTTTTGGTCTAACTTGTTAATAATTATGAACTTGAAGCTTTTTTTCCCTCAATTTATGTATTTAGTACAGGGTCTCACTACACAGTTCACTCATAGTGATCCTTCTGTTTTCAGCCTCCCTGGCACTGTAATTACAGACATTGCAGCTTTTTCAAATGTAAAAACAACTGAATAATTTCACAAGGTGCTAAAAACCAGTTCCTACGTGGTAACTAAACCTGTCTTGCTTACAAGTACAAGGAACTGGAAATTTATTGAGGGCATTGAAGTAAAACACCATCTACTTCACCCAGAGAAAAGAGGAAGGATAGGCTGATAGGCAACAGTAAATTTACATCTCTACCATGCACGAAAGCAAAAGATGGAAGGAGGAAAATTAAGATATATAAAATAAATATAAATGCTTCAACTTTATCACTGTTTATAGCTGAATAATCCTCCATGTAACATCATGTAACTCAGTTGTGCCCCAAATGTTCTTATCAAGGAGATTATGGGGCCACAGAGCAATGTGATCAGTGCCATAGAGTGTGCCTAAGGAGAGTTATATGAACAGAAAACGTTCTCTCAGGCTTTCACAGAGAACAAATTGGTCAAGAAGTGGCCATGACTCATCTGCATGGCTGATACTCACAAAGAATCTGCAAATTGCGGTACAGGGTTACAGGATAAATCCTGAGGGGACTTGACTGACCTTATTGGATACAAAAATTACATTTCTTGTTATATAGGTCTTTCTGTATCTTGGTCTTAACAATCCAGTAGAAAGGTATAAAAATGAGGTATAAAAAGTAAAGCCATTTTAATATGCTGGGCTGTGAAAGGCTCAAGTCAACAACTTCTGACATTGCCAGTCCTATGGATAACCCACTACTATTATGAACTACTGGAATACATTGAGTTGTTTTGCTGAATTTATGCACTTACAATCTTTAAATGGCAATAGAACACCCATCTGTAACAAAACTAAACAAAAAAAGGAGATACAAAGGAAGAACCATTTTGTATCTGTATATACAATAGTTAGGATAGATATACATCTACTTTCTCTTAATTCAATGAGAAGAAAGATTTGTACTAATAGTATTTGGACAGGACATCATGTCTGCATCTTGTACTATGAATAACCACTAAGAAGATAACACTATGCAATATATTAATTATCAAAACTGTCCTATCAATCAGTTTTGAAACTGTCTCATTGCTATTTCTCAATAAAATTAATAAACAAAAATTATTGTCCTAGCTGATTGCATAAAACTGTCACCTCCTCTAGAACATAACCTTCTTAATGGACTTATGGTGGGGATTTATTTTGTCTTAGCATCACCCGGAACCCTTAACTTTCAGTAAGTATGAGATAAATGAATACATAGAAAAATCAGATTCAAAGTATTGTAAGGGATTTTGTAGGTAATAGGCTGAAGCTCTAGGAACAGGAGAGGCCATACAAAGTGCAGAGCATAAGGCCCTGGGCCTCACAAAGCCCTCTGCTGTGTTTTCTGTAACTGGGTGCCTCTTCAAAGGGAAAAGACTGAGGTGGTGGAGGCAGGCACAAACATAGGTCAAAGTAATGTGCCCTTGTCCTGAGAACTTCTATTTTCTTTCTTGTATAAAAGTCTCTTCGTTGTGTTTCATTTACACATCTGTTCGTTCCCCTACTTCCTAATCCTTGTTGGAAATAAATTTCTGTTTTGTTTTGTTTTGTTTTGTTTTGTACACACATATATATATATATATATCATTACATACAATATTTGTCATTTGTTCTGTTCTCTTCAACAAATACTTTCCTCTGTAGCTCTAAAGTTTCCAAAAACATATTAAAAGCCAGCACACTACACTGCTGAATTCCCCTCACCCTGCCCTGATCCCGAGTTCAGAAGGTCTCTCTGCTGCATGGCAAGATTCCAGCATCTGCACCTCAGGTTAGGCTAGCTGCTTTCTTTTTTAGTTGCTCAGCTGTCTTTTCTTTCTTTTATTATCTTTTCTAAACCACTTGCTATCCTGAGCACCTTGAATGCCTCCCACAGTGTGTTTTTACTTAGGCAAATATGATATTTTAAAATACTTCTGTTAAATATTTATGAGCAAATTCAATATATTCCCCTGCTATGGGAAATAGTGATGGAACCAAATTTTCCCATTAATATTATGTTGCTAGTTAACCTAAGGGGGCCCAGGAGTTCAAAGCTTACATAAATATTAACTTCAATCTCGTAGATCCTGGGCTTCCTGTTGTTAGTTTAACCCACAGTCTAATAACTTGGTTCCCCTGAGGCAAATCCTGAGGAGCCACTGTTTAGTTTTAAAATCAGTTCAGACTTTTTGCTTGGTTTCTTAGACTCTCTCCTTTCTTGGCTAGTTGATCCTGGTGTTGTTGTTGTTGTTGTTGTTCTAATTCTATAAATATGTATGTGAAATGGATTAGAATATAGATTTCAGTATTCATGACCATCACAGATTTACTCAATTTACTAAACATATTTTGCCTAATTCAAGTAAGACTCCAACTTTCAGAGCCAGCAAATATTTTACAAATGTTCTTTCCAAACAGAAATGTTAGAAGAATCTGAAATGAATTGACTAAAGCATCAGTTTTGATTAAATTCTAAATAGAAAACATCAGATCCTTGAATACTCTTAGGAAACTAATCAAACAAATGCATACTTATTATTCAACAGAAGCTGTTGATAAATATGGGAAGTATGCTAGAACACAAATAAAAACACACAAAACCTGTTATTTTCATATTATTTCTTGATGAATGATGGATTCAGTAAGCATTCCCAAATCCCCACTCCTGGTCTCCCTTTATAGAATTAGCCAAATATTTGTTTCTACAGCTGCCCTTGCTTTCCTAATAAAGGGGACCATCATGTTCAGTATTAGTATTATGACTTTTATCCAGCTGACAATAAAGGAAAACTATTTCCAGACAGCTTATAATTAAAGAAAAATATTCTATTTTTTAAATCTAATATTAGTTGAGTTTCCTGTTACTGTGTGTTTTTACACATCCAAACTGTTACATCTTTACATCCAGCACCTACCCTGCTAGACCTAGACAGCATCATAATGTTAACCTCTAGAAGCCTTTGAGGGCTGGTGAGATAGATCAGCAGTCTAAAGCACCTGCTTAGGCAAGCTTAGGCTACTGCAGGGACCACAGTTCAATCCCTGGCACCACATGCCACACCAGCCCTACCCAAGGGCTGGCTGAACTAGCAACAAAAATAAATAAATAAATAAATAAATAAATAAATAAATAAATATAAAGAAACAAAACCTTTGATTTCCATTGGTGAAGGTGAAAAAAGAAGCTCAGACAACAATAATTCCACTTAATAAAGGAATAGAAATATTATTCCTTACCAAGCATTGTTTATAAATATTGTGCCTTAATATTGCTTAATTCTATGACATAAATTAGTTTTCAAACAATTATGATGGAAAAGCAGCTCAAGTCTTATTCATTAATCATTATTGTTTTAATAGTATATTTAGTAATACATATTCTGATAGTCATCTTGGGGAATGGATACCTTTACAGAATATAAATTGCTTCTTTTTAAATCCCCTTCTCCATTACTATCCCTCCTTCACTCTTCCCCTAATTTCTCACTCTCCACTTTCTTTCTTCTTTATATTATTAATTTCAATTTATGTTTACATTCCTTAGTTACTTTTTTTGTGCTGAGACAAAATATCTGACACCCAAAGCTAAAGGAAGAAAGGCTTATTTGGCTCTCACTTTGCAGACATTGAAATCCATGATTGGCTGGCTTCAAGGTGGTGCAGTGCAGCAGAGGGACACTGCAGAGAAGAAACTGTTCATGGCAAACTCAGGAAGGCCAAAGTCAGCCAGCAGCGAAGCGGTGAAGAAGCAAGCAGCACGCTACCACAGACATCCTTTCTGTCCCCTGTATTTCTATCCAGGCTACACACCAGCACTCATTCCCAGGAAGGGCCTTCTCATTAGTCCCACACAGAACTGTGCCAAGCCAATCAGTGGACCAATCTAGGAATGGCACACCTTGTATCCCAGAATTACGCATTGTAGATTCAGTCACTTCTGAAAAGCCTCACTTATGACCTCCTCAAGCTTTGGGAAAACATCTACATCCAAGCCATAGCACAATCATTGAGGTTATTAGGTTCCTCTACATGGCATATCTTTATTCTGTTTATTTCTCCCTCACACTTGCTCCTTGTTTCTTGTACCTCTGTCCATATGAAAGAGATCATCCCTTTGCACCTTCTGTCCATCCTCTATTGATCCCTTTACTTATTCATTAAGTCTTTTTATTGTTTGCTTATGTGTTGATGCTGCAACAGAATTTTATGACGATTTCTCTCATTGGAGAGAAATGCCAGTGTGATCATTATTTTAATTATATTGACAACTGGGGAATAATAAATGAGGTTATAAATTGAAATCAAGACACTCTAATTGACACATTTGAGTTCTTCAATTCTTACTATATTTCAGTGTTTTACCAGTTCTTTTCTTTTCCTTCTGATTTGAACAAAAATGAAGTGAAAACTAGCTTTATTTCTTTACGTTTGGATTAGTGCAGTCACATTAACATTTATGCAAAAGCAAACAGTTACCACTGATCACTACTACTTTGGTCAAAAGTAGAAATATAAGAAGTAGAAATTCACCAATATACAATTCTGTTAGAACTAACATTATCTGTACAAGTATTTTTTTTTTCTTTCATACCAATTCTCTTAGATCTATCCAGAAGAGAAGATGCTCAAAGATCTAAAAAAGGAAACGGATGACAAAGAGATACAGCAAATTTCCCCTTTGGAAGAACACAATCTATAATAGAATATGCTCCACCATTATTATCTCACATTAATTTAATCATTGTAGTTGTGTATTTCTAAATAAGGCCACATTCACAAGTGTCAGGGCTTAGGACTTGGGGGGGGGACAAGTTCAAAACATTGCTCTAGATAGACTAAATCTGAGTGATGGATTTTGACAAAGTCTCTAAAGAGTAATTTCATGTCTTCTAAAAGAAAAATATACAAATTTCTAGGTAACTGTAGTCTGCTCTCACTTGTGCCTCCAGACATGAAGTCCTTAGTAACATTTACTCCTCAAGTTGCTGGACAGTTTAGAAAGAAGATAAGCAAACCAAAGAGCAATCATGTGTCAGATATGGTGATACCTACCTGTAATCTCCGTGTATAGGAGGCTGAGACAGGAAGATCACATAGAGTTCAAGGCCAGCCTAAATTACAGAGCAAGACTCTGCCTCAAAACAGAAATAAAAACAAAAATAAACTCTGATCACTGAAACTAAGAAAGAGTGTATAGAATGTCAGATGAACAATATGTTTAAAAAGCCACTGAAAACATAGAAATACTTTATAACAGAGTATGAGAAGAGCAATATATTAAATAAAAGATAGGGTAAGAGTTAAATCTGGGAGAAAAACCTCCAAAACTGCTTCATATGATACGGTAATTCAATACAGACATGAACTTTAAGAAAAAAGTGTTTTAAGATGAGGTTATTAAAAATAGCAATGGGATATTGAAAAGCTATTATAGAACTAAAATCAAGAATCACAGTCAGGAAGGAAGATGGCACATTTGAGTAAAGCCTCAGCAATTTAGTGATTGACAAGACCCTGTCTCAAAATGTAAAAAATAAGTGCTTGGATGTAGCTCAGTGCAGAAGTCTTGGGTTCAGTCCAACATATAGACACACACACACACACACACACACACACACGCACATGCACACGCACATGCACACACACACACACAGAGACTCATGCAGACAATTATAATGGGATTGATACAAATGGATAAAATGATTTCAAATAATGAATAAAAGAATAAACAGATTAATTTGCATTACTTCTCTAGTGGAAAATTTACAATTAATGTAAATTGAGGAGAAAATAGATGGAAATAATGAAGCAAATAAAGAAAAAATGTGGAAATGAAAGAAAAGATCATCAAACACAAGGATGATTAGTGTCTTTTAAAATAATTTAAGGATAAAATAGCTGAAAGCTTGTGGAATAGAACCATACCTCCTAGGATACACATAGCTATTAGAAAATAGTTAAAAATATGTGGATGCTAAGTCAGGCTTAGAACATAGTAATTTTCTTGAGTATGAAAATGAAAAAGTGAGTTTTTTATAAGGTAGAATTATTACAGTGTATTTGTTAATAAGCTGGGTCTGGGGGCCCCTCAGACTGAAATAAAGAATTTAGCCTACTCTTTTGTGGGTTCACTGACTCCAGTTGTAAGAAAAGAAAAGCCTGCTATGAGAGAGAAAGAGAATATTCTTAACAGTGGCATGCAGGTACTCAGAGACGTGAGATATACTATGAACTAGAGTTAAGGACATTGAAGATGTTACTAGATGGAGGATCCAGGTAGTGTATTCTTACTGCCTGTCATGTTACCAATGCAAGGCACGTACTTGGGCTTTAAGCTGAGATTTGCTGTAGTCCAATATTATTGCTTCCAAAAGATGAATGAAGTGCAGTTTACAGCTGAAAAGGGCAGGTTAAGAGCCCAGATTTTTGTACTTACTGTAAAATTTTTTGAGTGAGTTTCCTAGAAAGGGAAAAATGGTTTGAATAACGTTTGTGTCCTGGAGCTACAGTTCATCTTAAAAGTGCTATTTTGAAATCTCAACTCTTGTTTCCTTTCTACTTAGATTTTATTTCTTATAGCCTACCTCAACTTCACACATCTATTCATCATCATTTCATGTCAAAAAATAATAGAACAAGATTTATACTTTAACAGGTCTAACAAGCAGAAAGCATAAGAAGACATTTATAACTAACCACATCATTCTTCATGTATTACAGTTAGAAGCACTCTCAAGTACAGAAAAACAGAGACATTAGGTAGCACTCTGGATCATTTCTTCAATAAATTAGGAGATTAACAAAAGATCATCTTTACTAAACAACCATTTTTGAACATTTGAATATAGAATTAAGAAAAAATAACTGGGGCACACATTTTGCAGAACAATGAAAATGTTATAAACTATCAAATTAAAATAAAAGCAATAGTGAACAGTAAAAGATATAATGAACAATTTGAAAACAGATGAAGGAAGATGGGAAAATTATGCTAACTTCCTTTGCTTCCAAAGCAGAAATACAATTGACATTAGTTTTTTGAAAAGAATAAATGTAGTGTTTTCAAAATCTCTTATATTCTTCTTTTTAGGGGAAATTTACTAGCTAGTACCTCTTAAGGCAAACATAAGTGAATCTAAGCTTCCCTGTTTCTTTCATATTCAGTTCAGTGTTTTTTTCCTGGCCAAATAAAATAAAAATAAAGCTTACATGCTTTAAAAATAACGTGCAAGATATGATCTTGTTTTTATAAAAGTTCTTTGTCCATAGATCTATCCTATTTATACAGAGATGCTTGGAATATTACATGTGCCTAATATCCACTATGATTATTTCTGGTAGAAAAATATGGATAATGTTTAGCATTCAGTCTTTCTGTATTGTTGTTAGTTCTTGTTTGATAATGCTGCATTAGGAAAGTAAAAAAGTACCTTTGAATATAATAGCAATGTTCATTTGCATAGAGAGCTAGACAGTTGCAAATACAACAAATAGTACAAACACCTGTGTGTCCTCATTCATTTCAACAGGCAGGTTCTTTGCCCCTCATTTGTTCAATATCTTTATGAGCTTTGAATTTTTGAGTGGAAGTATTATTACAATATTTATTATCCTATAACTCATTCACACAGTTATATTACCTTATACTTTATACACTGTATTTTATATTTTTAGGCTAATGATTTCACTTTGAAAGAAAGTGTATCCTTACTTTCTTTGGGGGGTACATTGCTACCTGAAATCAATTGCACTTTATTTTTGTACATATTTCAGTTACATCAAAAGGAAATATTATTGGTTTCTTGATCAATAAGAATATAAACTCATAAACTAGCTGGTTCCTTCTATAAGACTGTCATTTTATCATACTATGATTGATACTCCTAGGAGGATTACAAAAATAAAAATTGTTATAGTTTCAAAGAAATAATGTAAGGCATGTCTCTCCATAAACAGAAAAGTAAATTGTCAGAGATTCTATCACTTTCCCCAAACTAAGAGTGTTGTTGTAACTCCTCTGCCATTTCTATATGCACTTTTCTTTCTAATTTTGCTACTTTTTCAACTTTTAGGCCAAAGTTTAATTGGCCGTGGTTCCATTAGAGTTGATGTAATGTTCATAAATATAAACTTGACACTGCAAAATATTACATTTCTTTTCATTAACTGCAAACCTTGAGACCCATTCTGAGGGCACTGTGAGTACCTAGGATGTCAGTTTGAATTACTATTCCTAAAATGCTGGCCACGTACTATCAATCAGTGAGTACTCTATTCCATGTTTTTTTTTTTATTTTTCAACAAATAATACACTGCATATATTCTTCTTAGTGGTTAATTGCTGTATAAGATGCGGACTTGTGATCCTATTTACAAACACCATTAGAAAAAATCATTCTATTCATTAACAGAATGTAACT
>NW_004524718.1:8192708-8206190 GCF_000260255.1 Octodon degus
GTGCAGATGTTATTAATTCAGGGATTTCTTTTTTCATTTCCAATCTGAGGTCTTCTATATCTTTCTGCAGCTGTTTTATTTCAGAAGCGGTTGATTCATTGCTTTCAGCTGTGTGATTTCCAATTTATTGTGTGTTAGTGTCCTCTGCACTTGTTACGGGTGGGCTTGGGTTCTGAGGTTGCATTTTGTTCCTTCTCGTCATTTTGTGTAGCACTGTTCCCTGCCCTTTGCTGTAGATCTTTGCTGAAGTTCTAACCTTCACACGTACTGAAGTTTAGGTGGAGCTCTACAGATTTTGGAGTTATCCAGCTGTGTCTGGCTTAGGTATGGCTGCTGTGCTCAGCTCCTTCCCGCTGCGGACCAGGGCTAGGAGTGGGTCTGGGGGTTCCTGGAACTCAGCAGAAATTCCTACTCGGAGGGAGGGGTGGGGCAGGTAAGGTGGTGTGGTGGGGGGCAGCCCGAGGGGGTGGGAGAGGGTCCGGCCCACGCTGCGCCTGGGCTGGGACTGGTCCCGCCGGTGCAGGGTAGCAGGAAGCTCTCCACACACTCACCGGACCTGGGCTAGGACTCTATTCCATGTTTAATAAAGTCTTCCATGTATTCAATTTTCCAAGATGCAGAATCAACAAACAAACTGTGGTATCTGATATATACAAAGTTTTATCCTGAGATAAAGAAATATTTCTAGAAAAATACTAGATCATATCCAATTATATTTTATGTTGGGGGGCTAGGTGTCTAGCCCAGTGGTCTAAGTGTCTGCCTGGCAAGTGCAGATACCCAGGTTTGACCCCCAGTACCATGGGCCATGAGCCGTGCTGTCCCGGAAACAAAGTGGTGGCACACATCTGTAATCCCAGGACTGGGAAGGCTGACACAAGAGCATTACTATGAGTCTGAGCTGCATAGTGGGACCTTGTATCAAAAATTAAAAAATAAAAATAAAACTTTAAAAAAAAATTTACCTTTTCTACATCTACACAATTACATACATAAACAAACACATCATGATAAAATGAACTGACAACAACTGAAGACCTACGTCTTAAAATATGTAAGGTTCATAAAAATACCTCTGATTCCTTTCTACTTCAACATGAATTTTTGATATGTTTTGTGTGCAAGGCACACAATATGATGTGTGATGTTTTGAATAAGTGATGTACCACAGATCTAGTTTATTGCGAGAGACAGGACAGAAAAAGTAGCAATGGAATAGATGTCAGAGAATATTTTCTAGATATTGCTTGAGATGGGCCAATGTTGAAGAATGACCTTATAGCATAAACACAGCTATAGCCACAAAGCAAAGTCAAATATATCAGCAGAATAGAAGAGAAAGGACTCAAAATAGCAGTTGTTGGGCAGGTGAACTTTATATTCAAACAAATGCTCAACTTGATAAATGGATATTGTCCTCAGGTAAGGTTCATGCATTTGGGCAGCATGCTAATGCAAATGCAGAGTACAGAGGCACGTTACTCATCACAGGAAGGTTGAAAACATTCACATTAGTTTTAAGTCTAGTAAACAGGATGATATGAGTAAATAAATACCAATAACATGCAGAAAACAGTAAGGACAAGTGATGACATTTCAAAGAAAGTGTGGTGGGTACTCTGATGTATTGTATGTATCCCTATCAGGAATGAGGGCCGGCCAAATAGCTCAGCAGATTAAATAGCCTGCAAGTATGCACAGGGGCTGGGGTTTGATCCCTGGGCCTGCCGTGCTGGCCCGACCCCCAGGGCATGCTGAGATGACAATTGAGACTGGGCATGGTGGCACACGCCTGTAATCCCAGCTCTTGGGAGGCTGTAAACAGGCAGATTACTATGAGTCCAATCTAGTAGTGAGACCCTGAATACCCTGTAGACCCTTCCCTAAAATACAAAAAAAAAAAAAAAAAAAAAAAAAAAAAAAAGGAATGAAAGACATATTCCCTTTACCACAGAAAGAAAGATTTCACTGGGGAGCACCTGTAGGCTTGTCTCATGTGAAGAGACCACATCATTCAGACATCTCACCTTGGAAGGTTGCTCACAAATGAAGACATGAATGCTGGAGGTTTTTCTCAACCTTGGAGTTGCCCACACAGTTGCCAGAAGCCCCCATTGAGAAGTTATAGTAGAACTCCAGTTTCTGCTCCTGCTCAGTACTCTTCTAATCTTCCCTTCCGCAAGTATTGACTTCAAGAATCCTCCTTTCATAAGGCAACATGTTTCAATAACTGTCAATCTGCTTTCTGAAAAATTTGCTTTGTAAAACTTTTAATCATAACTAGTCTGATTTGAGGATTAAGACAATGGCTGGCTGGCAAATGGGTTCCAAACATTAGTGGCTGATGGAGCACGGGTAATTCATGAGAGAAGATGACACTGTAATTCTTTCAACTGTCCACCAGTGGCGAATGAGGATTGGAATGTGGTGGGGGAATGTTCATTAGCAAGGGTGATAGGTCAACATTTTGAAAAATATGAGAGACCTGGTTCTATAAGGATAAAGGGATTGGGTAACCATTGTTCAACTTGATGGATATGCAGAGACAGCATGGAAAAACATGTTGAATGGAGCAATCAATAGAGATATAGAGTACTGACTGGGATCATGGATGCTGATAGGGCTGCTATTATACAATGTGGGCAGAGAAAATGTGTATTTATGACTAGATGTTATCCTCAGTTCTCTTGATAGCTGCTCTATTTTGACAGTACATAGACAAATACTTTATTGATCCCTTTTCTGTTATGATTTGTATCTAAATATCTCCCCAAGGCCCCATGTGCTCATAGGTGGCCCTTAGAGCTGGCCCGTGGCTGGAGGTGGCCCCTAGATGTGGCCCCTGGATGGATCTCAAGCGTGTGAGACTAGAAGTAAGGGCATGTGGTACTAAATTAGACCACTGATTGGCTTAGGATAGTTACAGATGTGCAAAATGAGAGGGCTCACCCTCAGAGTGGGCGGTGCCACCAAAAGGCTTATAGTCTAGAAGGCTTACTTTGTGCTGCTGTCTCCTGCCCGCCCTGCCATGGAACAGTTCACTTTTTCAGTGCTTCTCTGCCATGATGCTGCCTTGGGAGCAGCTGAATGTGTACTAAAATCTCCATAAACTATGAGATAAAGTAATTCTACCCTCCTTTAATTGGTGGATGTTAGATATACAGCTCAGCAAGGAGAAAATAAAGTGCTTTCTGATCATGGAAAAACATATTTCCTTAGAAGCCAAATAACTCATATAAAATTCTAATTTGACCTAAGTACTTATTATCTATATGAGGTTGGACAAATTATTGCATATTATGGTTCTCAAGAAGCTACATCATTGATATCTAAGCTCTTTATTAGTCTTTTGCCTATAAAAGAAATATTGGTCATTGCTCTGTGAAAAGGAAGCCACCATTTTCACATTTGTCCATGCTCTAAAGAAAACAAAAACTAGAAGCAATTCTATCATAAAACGAACAAATAATTGAACAACAACAAAAATGAAAGACTTATACAGAAAATGGATGAATATGGAAGTGTTTAGTAACAGAAGCCATATATATATCATATAATTTCACTTATATGAAACTCCATAATGAATAAAACTATCAGGTAAAGAAATATTGAAACAATAGCTTCCTCTGTTGTCATGGAAAGGCAGTGACTAAGCAGGGATCAAAATAAGTTTCTGGGGAGGAGACAATATTTTTTACCCTAACAAACATCGGGTTGCATAGATGTCTATATTTATCAAAATTTATCACAGGTTGCACTTAATGCTTGTAAAAGTCACAGAATGTCAATTTTTTAAAACTGAACTATGCACATGGTAGGGGCAAAGCCATACATTTGTATATGCAAGATGGATAAGGCAATGATCCTGAGAATCTCCATCAGGTTTTTGAAGCTAGCAGTTAAACTAGCAGTTCTCATCCTGACTAACTATATATGCTAATACCTGTAAACTAAGCAACTGCACTGAAGATAGCAATGTGTAATGATGGGGTCATGCTTGGAATCCCTATCGTTCTGGTCTTCTAAAGTGTACCAAATCTAATGTCATAGCAATTACTACTATACTGTCTCTCAAGTAAATGTTTCTTTTAAAAAAAGATAACAAATAAAAACAAGAGACAAGAAAAAAATGTCATAGGACTGTCCCGCTACAATGTTGTATATGGTTAGATTTCTAAATTTCTGTGTAAAAAATTGTAATTTTTTATTTCTGTTTTTTGCTATTCTTTTTTTTATTTTTTCACATTCTGTATGGATTTAAAATTCAGCATATCAGTGATTGACAGAAAATACCTATACCACGTTATGTCTAAGGCGTTTGATTTTCAGAGAGATACTGATGTTAAGCTCAACAGCCTCTGTTTTAGGATAATAACATCATTAAGCTTCTGTCCTAGTGCATTAACAACTTGAGTTTCAGACCAAAAAATTAAAGAAGAAGAAAGGCTACAAAGACAGCAAACATTTTGGCCCTAGCCCTTCAAGGTCAGTGAGGACTCGGGACATAAGAAAACCTTTACCGTAACATCCTGTAACTCTGTGGTGTCCCAAATTTTCTGATCAAGGAGATTATGGGGTCACAGAGGAAAGTGATCAACTATGTAGAGTGTGCCTAAGGAGAGTCACATGGAGAGAAAAGATTCTCTCAGGCTTGCACAGAGAGCAAATCGGTCAAGCAATAGCCATGATTCATCCAGATGACTGACACTGACGAAAGATCGACAAACAGCTGTACATGGTTTCAGGGTAAATTCTGAGGGATTTGACTGACATCAGATACAAAAATTACATTTTTTCTTATATAGGTCTTGCTTTATCTTGGTCTTAACCATACAGCAGAAAAGTATAAAAATTAGACAGAAAAAGTAAAGCCATATTAATATGCTGAGCTGTAAAAGGCTTGAGTCAACAACTTCTGACATTGCCAGCCATGCAGGTAACCCACTATTATTATGGATTACTGGATTGTGTTGGATTTCTTTGTGGAATTCATGCACCTACAATACATGAATGACAATGGAATACCCATCTCTGGCAAAAGTAAACAAAAAAGGGGGATATAAATGAAGGATCATTTTGTAGTGAAAAAAGTATATGTATATACAAAATAGTTAGCATAGGTATAGAGGTACTTTCCCTTAGTTCAATGAGAAGAAAGTTTGAACTAATAATGTTTAGAGAAGATATCATGTCTGTATCATATACTGTGAACAACTACTACAAAGACAACAATATTCAATGTATTAATTATTGTAACTCTCCTACTAATCTGTTTTGAAACTGCAAAACTACTAGTAGTAATTGCATTACTACTTCTTTCTTAATAAAATTAATATAAAAAGAACAATGCTCAAATATTGAACTTCAGGTTGTTAGATGCATGATGAGATTGAGGATGAAAGGTACAGGTATCTGCACCTTACTTTAAAATATGTCAGAAATAAGAAAATTGATGAATGGAAAGATAAAATATAATATTGATGTTATAAAAAATATAGCAAAATGTTAGTTTTAGGATCTAGACTTGCATAAATGAATTATCTTACATTTTTTCAAAGCTTTTAGTTTATTAAAACATGTGGGCAGTAAATAATGGTTACATTCCTTATGGAAACCTGGTACATGCAAATGAAACACCTTAATTCTTTTTTTATCCCCTTTTCCTTCCCTCTCTCCTTTGATCTCTTTCTACCTCTTTTCTTCAGTATATAATGTTTGCATTTCCTGTGGAACTAATAATTTTATAATAAAACATGAAATAATAGCAATACATTAATATAAAATTCTAAAAATCATACAGTGATTATAAGATAATATTTCAATGATGAGCATAAACAAGGGTATGAATCAGGAAATTTTTAAAGAGCTGGAAAATACTGGAAGGAATGAAGTTGCGTTTGACTCTACCCCAAATTTGCATTAAAATATATTTAACCTTGTAGCATATTTGTTTTATTATTTAAAATAAGATTGACTTGACATTTAAGTATGTAAAATGTCAAAGTTGAAAAAACCTTAATAATTAGCTTCTAATCTTGTTATTAGTTATTTCTTTTGCTGTTTTGTTTGTTTGTTTCTGAGACAGAATCTCCCGATGTAGTCCACGCTGATGAACTCACCACGTAGCACAGCCTGATGATCCTCCTGTCTCAGCCTCAGAGTACTGGGTTTACAGATGGATACCACCAGGTTCAGCTTGCCTTATTTCAAAGATCTGAAAGCTGGAAGAGGCAGCCAGTTGATTCAAGGCCAGTTGATCCAGGACTCACAAAAACTAATAAAAGTGGCAGTGTTTACAAAAAAACTTGACTAATTTAATTCCTTCACCTTTAAGGTTTCCTTAAACTTTTGTGAGAATAAGTCAGATAAACATCTAGAATATTCAGGCACAACACTGGAAAACTCAGGATAATAACACTTGCTGTCCTTAGAATCTTATAGAAGATACAATAAGCTTTGAGTTGTTCATGCAACTGTGAAAAATCTAAATGTCATTTATTATTTTCAATGTCTGTATTGTAAATAAAAGAATTGTACAACTCAGGTCAGCAGGAGACTCAAATTTCAACTCAAGTTTCATTCATTATTTTCTATGAAATATAAATAAACAAGAATGCATTAATCTAGGTGACTATGAGGGAAAAATGCATATTATAAAAGAAAAAACAGAGGACTAGGAAGATGGCTCAGTAGAATAAGTGCTTCCCTGGCAAGTGCAAGGGCCTGAGTTCAATTCCTAGTTCAGCCAAAAAAAAGAGAAAAAAAAGAGAAAAAGTTTTGGTAGCTATGAAGTTCACTACTTTGCATCATAAATTAAAATTAAATGAAGGAGAATTTGCAAGTTATATGTTTATATACTTTGAATATATTCAGAATGCAACAAACATAAAAGGGATGAACTTGGGATTTTCTCACAGTAAAACATTAATCTGAATCATATATAATAGAACAAAACAGTATGTGTCTATCTAAAATACCTAATCAAGAAATTTTTAGCTTCTAGTTCCAGGCACTTGGCAGCCAGTTTACAGTGCAGTTATGGCCAAGTCCAAGAGCCACACCATGCACAACCAGTCCCAAAAGTGACACAGAAATGGCATCAAGAAACCCTGGTAACAAAGATACAAATCTCTGAAGGGGGTGGATCCCAAGTTACTTAGGAACATGCATTTTGCCAAGAAACGCATCAAGAAGGGCTTCAAGAAGATGCAAGCAAACAATGTCAAGGCCACGAATGCACATGCTGAGGCTATCAAGGCCCTTGCCAAGCCCAAGGAGGTCAAGCCCAAGATCATCCCAAAGGGAGTAAACTGCAGGCTTGCTCGACTTGCCTATATTGCCCACCCCAAGCTCTGGAAGTGTATCCGTGCCCGCATTGCCAAATGTCACAGGCCTTGCTGGCCAAAGGCCCAGGCTCCAGCCAAGGCCCAGGCTCCAGCTTCTGTTCCAGTCCAGTCGCCAAAAGGCCCCCAGGCCCCTAAAGGTGCCCAGACCCCCAAGAAGGCTCCACAGTAAAAGCCTCTTATCCACTGATGTAAAAACAAAAGGAATGGTGTGACACCTGGAGTGCCGTCTGTGGGAGGCTGGTGTCCTCCTGTGCTCTTTGTACAAATAGACCTGAGGCAGGGTAAAAAAAAAAAAAAAAATAGTAGATTTTCATCTTATGTGGATTTAAAATAATCCAGGCTGGCAAGATGGCTTGGCAGACTAAGTGCCTGCTTAGGCAAGCACAGGGACCAAGGTCCGATCCCAGGCACCACGTGCTATGCCAGCCCCGTCCCCGGGCCTACTAAGCCAGCCACTGAGACCAGGCATGGTGGGGCACACCTGTACTCCCAGCACTGGGGAGGCTGAACACAGGAGGATCACTATGAGTCTGAGCTGCATAGTTAGACCCTGCACCAAATACATAAAAACCTGAAATAAAATGATTTCTAATATTCAGCAAGCATACATCACCATCACATTGACTATATTTTGGCATTAGAGAGAAAGTTGTGAAGGAAAAGATGTTTTTCATAAGTGAATTCCCAGAATAACATTATTAAAAAGTTCCAGAAACTTTTAAAAAATAACAAATTCTCAGAATTCTGAGGAACACTATTTGTTCCTATGTTAAATACATACTTTGTTATTTAACTACAAAATGAGTGAAGAAAAAAAGAAGTTTCTATGGCATTTTCCAGCTTTCAGGTAACTTTTTTCTTAATCTGATTTGCTCTTCAGAATATCAAAAGAGCAAACAAATGTGTCCTTATTTCAAATCTCAAGTAATTCTGGCTCAATTAATTATCTCATATACAATACATCCTCTCTCTCTCTCTCTCTTTCTCTCCCTCTTTCTCTCTCTCTCCTTATTCATACTTAGTCATAAAAGCATATTGCTAATCATTAATATGTTCTATGACTACTCAGGTGTGCGTATGTTACTGGGATTGAACTCAGAGCCTTTTTATTGATTGCAGCCTTTTGAAATTTATTTGGAGACCAGATCTCACTAAATGACGAAGTGGCTCAGACTGAGTTCAAACTTGTGATCCTCCTGGCATCAGCCTTCCAAGATTAAAGGCATGCTGAACCACGCCCTTCTAGTTCGGGTTATTTTATATAAGCGATATCTAAATCAAATGGCTTCATATAAGCATCGATCAAAAGAAAGACACAGTAGAAGAAATATTAAGTGACTAGACTTGCTAGAATATCAGAGCTTTTGGAGTCATCTGAAAGTATTGCCATAAATGTTTATGAAATGCTTGTTATATTTCAAGCCCCATGAAAAAGGAAATACTATAAGATACCTTCAGCTAAGTGAGGAGTTTGAGTTTTATCTCCAGGTACGTATTTGCTTTCTTTGGTTTTGGTTTTGGTTTGATCACAGGAATACAATAACACAGTTGGGAATTTTATAAGTATGCAAAACCCAGGAAAGAAAAGCTAAAAGTATCCCGGCCAACTAGAAAACCAGTTGTCAAGACAAGAGAATGAAGGACCTGATTTGAGGCTATTGCTGGTGCAGTATGTTCTGTATGACTTTACTTCTGAATCAAATAACACTTAAAAGAAGACTGTATACTCAGTGAATTGATAAGCAGATATGTGAATGTGTGTAATAACAATCACTAAAGCTAATAGAAGATCAATTTCTTCTTTCACTTTTATGATCAGAGCTAGCAAGTCTGTAACCCTGTGCTTGTGTGGGATCTGCCTGGTCCCTTCAAGGGCGCAGCTGCCCAGGCGTTGTAGCGGCTCTTGCAGTGAGCCCACACATGTGCCCAGCATAGGCCTCAGAGCTCCTTTCTCTGGTGTCCTGGTGCAGTCTAGGGCCCCCTCGAGCACTTCCGAGGCTCAGCAGCTGGTGGCCTCTCTTTATGTCCTTGCAATTCTTCCAGGCAAGATCAAGGTTGCCATAGGCTCATCTCTCCCTCCCCATTTTCCGGAGATGAAGCTGCTTTCTAGAGCTGAGAGTGGCAAGCTGAGCTCAGCGCTGTCCTGTGCATTGCTGTAGCCTCAAGGAAGACCCAAGGAGCAGGTCAGCAGTGCGAGGAAGGCAAGAGAACAGCTCCTCCAGGGTCTGCGAGGGTTCAGACCCCACAGCCACCTGCCTGGCCCCATAACCTGAGCCTTGATTCATTAATGACCCACCTGGCCCCATAACTCAAGCTATGATTCATTACTAAAATTTTTTGCTAATTTTTAAGATTTTCACTCAAATCCCTATAGCACTGGGAAGAGATTTACTTGTTTGCTTTGGTATCTAAGAAATATCATATTTTGAAATTTTTGCAGGGCTTGCACAAGAGAAACTCCAAAAATGTTGTTTCAATTTCTTCCCAGAAGGGGACTTGGCTTTTAAATTGCTGTTGGTTAGAATTTGTGGGTTTGATTTTGTTAAATATCTGCTGCCTGCTGTGTGTACAACAGTCAAAGGCTTATGACATTTTTATCAGCAATTAAATAATCAGGATGTGACTCCATTCAATAACAGCTAGAGATGGAAATGATTAGTTTTCTCATTTAAATAATGAGTAAAACTACACAGTTAGTGAACACTTAGTTCATCAGTTTGGAACCAGCCACCCTTTCCTAAGTTAAAACATGATTTAGAGAGTAGTTGTGCCTTGGTTGAAAGTACCTTCATCTCCAGGGTATCTCACTCTGTGTCCTCATGCTACACCGGAGCATTCAGAAAATATATTTACCCATAAGGAAGCCGAATTAGATGGACAGTAAGACTGTAGAAGGTCTTTCATGGACTCAGAGGACATTCCAAGGAGCCATGACTTTCCATTGCAATATTCTGTTTTACATATTATATAGCTACTAGATATGCAAAAACAGTGTAGGCGTAAAGTCAACCTGACTCCAAATATGTAAGTAGTAATGAACCTCTATGCTTCCACTTAGCTTTCTAACAATTCCAGGTAAATGTATCTGCTAACTGAAGTTTTGGAATTCTGCATTCACTTCCCTATGTGCAAACGAGGATTCCTTGTTGTTGTTGATGTCAAGATCAACCTAGATGATTATTTAAGTCTAGCATAAACCCTACAAAGGTTAAAGGTATTTTTGCACTTGATTTTATTCCAAAATGCTTTTATAAAAAAAGGCCAAGAAGATAACTGCATTGTCACTAATATTCAAGTTCACATATAATTCAATTATTCTTTCATGGCATGGTTACTGGCTGAAGAAAGATTTGAATTTATTAAAATGACCCTGAACAACTAATTTTATTATGTTATATTGCTGAGGAAATACACAAAATACTTTTAGCTGTAATTAGAAATTTTTATTTACTTGAATCACGACTGATTGAGGGAAGAACTAAATCAAACAGGCAACACACAGATCTCTTTCTAAATTAATAGAAAGTAAAATTTATTATTGCTATATTTGCTCCCAAAGGGCACTGTAGCTATCATGATTTGACTTTTCAAGATTTTCTGAGTCTGTATTTCATTCTGTGATCACTCATTTTCCATTGCTAAAAAATGATAAAATTTAAAGATGACTGTAATCTGATCATGTAAAAGATAGATTATAGTTTCATTAAAGTTAAATAACAAGTGCATTGCACAAGTAACATTTATGAAGTCTCTCCAAGAGATCATTAACATTAGGTCAACTTCTTTGCCTGTTGGTATGGATGTGTATTTGGAAGTTAATCCAACGTGACTGTGTATAATAAATGTAAAAAAGGAATGACTGAGGGTGGTAAGGTGGCAGAATGCTATCTCCCAAATCCAGGTGGGAGGCAGGTATGTCCAGGTTGATGCAAATCAGAAGGAATAAAACATGGGATATATGGAGTAGGATCATGTGGAAGAACAAGGGGATGTTGTCAAGAAATATATTTTTTTTAAAAAAAGACAAATTTTAAAGAATAAAACTGATATCAATAGAGATGTCATTAGTTGGATAAATACTGAGAAAAAAAATTATGATTGATGACTTGGGAAAGGAAGAACATTAGCTCAATTGTAAATATAGTTTTAGTCTGAAGTCTGCCTTGGAATACAATATACACGTGAAAATATTCCAGAAGAAAATGGCAGTGGAAGCCAGGATAGGCTATATCATCAGCCGCTGCAACATGCACTACATGTCAGTCACCTAAAGCAGTACTTTTCAGTCTCTACTGTGGCTGTGAGTCATCTGGATTTCAAAAATGCACATCCGCTTCCATGTGAGGGAGGGCATGAGATTCTCCACTCCTAACCCCTTTCCATGTGATCCCCAAGTTACTTGTCTAAAGTACAATCATTCCTAAACTTGGATATTCATTAGAATCGCTTAACAATTAGCAACAAACAAAAGTGATGTTTGGTTTCCCAGAAATTCCAATTACACTGGTTTAAAATGCAGCACAGCATTATATTTAACTCTCAAGGCAATTCTAATATGCTGCGGGGTGAGAGAACCCAAGTGGTCGTTTGAGAAGCGGGAAACCGCAGTTGCAGGGTGCAATGAGGTCAGAGTAGACGTGATGACTGCGAGCCCCAGGGTGGCCCTAGCAGGTTTTATTTGGCATATTAACATTGGAGGATTCTTTTTATTTTGAAAAACATAGTGACTTTACTATGTTCATGAAAATAATTATGAATTAATTTTTATTAATAGCAATGAAGAACACAAAGTAAACCATATACAAAATACAGAATTCTGCTATACATAAAATAACTGGCATGAATATTTTGTCTATTTCATTCAGTAACAAATGATAAAATTGTGATAATTTGGTAAATGGACTAATTTAATCAATAACAGATCATAACATTGGCATTATACTGTAATTTAAGTTAATAGAATTTATCAATAGAAAAACAAAACAAGCTCTCTAATATTTCTAAGTAATAACTAAATCACCAAAAACGTTATTTTTCTCCAAATCTACCTATATAGTTAAAAATTAAGATTATAGAACATTGTGATGTAAAATCCATTTGTGAGGCAGATAGAAACATTAGGTGATACTTACTGAACATAAAACAGACATGAAATTAATGTGCTCATTTCCTGCCACTTCCTCTCCTCCCAATTTTTATTAATGATAGCTTTGCTAATTTTATGTTGTTCATATTTTTTACATTATATTTTATCCTTGGACTATAATAAGCATAATTGTTGGCTAATTTTTATACTCAAGAAAACTTAATGTTCACCACCAATATTTTACTATAATTCTTTCCTTTTATAGAATAGAAACTCTTAGTTTTCACAATAAAGTGGTACTTACTGATTTATTCCAAGGGTTTCTAGGTACTTGCTATTCCTCCAGTTCCGATCTGCTTACTTACTCTGCTGTCCTTCCACTTTAAGGACAACTTCACTGGCTACAAAATTAATAGTTTCTACTTTGTTTTTTTCATTTAGAACTTCGGATCAGTAATACTATGTGACATTTCTTGGACAACAGTTTGTCTATCAAAATTTTCCATTTATTATCCACTTTAATGTTCACAATGGTGTCATTTTGGTCATCTGAAAAATAGTGCCAAATGATAACAAGATCTTAATTTCTAAAATCTGTGATTATCTTATGTAGTAAAAGAGATTTAACAGATGTGAGCACATTAAGAATCTTGAGATGTGGAACTCACCCTAGGATTATCCAGGCAGACCTAACTTCAATAACAAGGTGTCCAGGTAAACAGGAAAGAGAGGGAAAGTTGACTACAAAAAAACATGAAGGTCATGTGATAGATAGAGACAGGAACAAAGTCAGAGGTAGAAGATGCTGTGTGCATGGCTTTGAGGCTATGAGGACAATTAACCCAGAAAGCTGCCTTACAAGTTGGGCAGGCAAGAAGGCAGATTCTTTCATAGCATTCCCAAATAAACACCGCCATTCTGACCCCCTCCTTTTCAGTGCATTGATACCCATTCATGGCATCTGATATCTGGACTATACTGAGCCTCTAAGTTTGTGACAATTTGTAATAGCATCAATAGGAAAAAAAAAAAAATATATATATATATATA
>NW_004524718.1:8206745-8226593 GCF_000260255.1 Octodon degus
AAAATAAAGAGTTCCTATGATTTTCTCCATAACTTTGTCTTCTAAGTTTTCAACAAAATGCTTAGTACTAAATGACCATGGTTTAAATTGGGTACATTATTCAGGTATAAAATTCATCAACTAATAGCATTCTATTTCAGAACTTAGCAAGCATTGTGTTCCTACTAAGCTATGAATTTTTGATATTGTCTTAAATAGAACAAATTCCATTTCCTCTCTAAACTAATTAAAACCTAATTAACAAGAATTCTGTCTGCATAAAATTCAGAGGATTTGAACCCTGAGTTCAACAGTAATTATTACGTATACTAAAAATAACTATAAAAACAATAATCTCTTATAGTGTGTGAGAAGTATAAGAAGTCTATTCTGATTTATGGAATTTCAGAGAACCTCAGATATTTTCACAAAAAGTAAACACATGGAAAACATAAAATTGTATGAAAAGATAGAAAAAGAAAAACTAGATCTCCTTTTTCCCTATTGAAGGAATGACTGGACAATTTATTCCAAACCCAGGATACTTTTCAGAGTGACATGAGCTGGATACACAGAGGACTGGGGGAAAAGAGAGGCCAAAACCATGTTGTAGATCGATTATCGGTGAAAGCTGACGACACTCTCAAGTTTTTCCAATAATAAACATGTCAATAGAAGATTTATAATATACTAGCATCATTTTAATGATAATTACAGAATTAATCATTAAAAATATATGAAAATTGGTGTGGAATTTTGAGTTTCTTAAGCACCAAATTACTTTCCAAACACACAACATTGGCACACTTTGTTTCCAACAACTGTGAAAGCTGTGAAATTCCACACACATTTCAATAATAAATGAACCAATGACATTATCTTTCATAATGTATTTATAGGTTAAAATTCCTTTTTGTTTTGATTGGCATTTCTTTAATTACAACTGAAATTTATCATGTATTTTGTAGCTTTGCACCTATACTTTTCTGTGATTTGTTTATCCAGGCCCATTACCAATAGTTCTATGGAAAATTTGTTTCATATTGGTTTGTTTCTTACTGGTTTACATAAATGCAGTGAAGCCAAACAGTTCAGCCATTCCCTGTAAATATGTCTCACATATTTTTATGATTCATCATGCCTATTTTGTTTCTGGTAGCATTTGTTTATTATTTCTCAAACCTCACTTTTGAGGAGAGATAATACACAATCTCAGTAATTTTCTAGGTTTCTTAAAGCAAAAGTGGTAGTCAATATTTAAGTGCTCAACTTATACTCAGATTCTTTTTCATTCAAAAAAAATACAAACATAGAATTTCAAAACAGGTTAGTAGGACAGTTATAGTAGTGGATACACTGTGTATTGCTATCTTCTCCATATTTATTTGGAGCAGAAAACACAGACAAGATATCTTGTCCATATAATATTAGAACAAAACATTCTTTTTAATGAACTAAGAAAAACCTACCTTAACTTGTGAGTACGAGGTGTTTAGGCTCAACAACAAGAAATTAACTAAGATCTTTGCACTGGTAGTTGGGATATTGTGACATTCCTGGCCATGCAGTTCAAAGACTGTTGGAACTGGCTTATGGAAGGAGTTTGGAAAGGTATGGAAATGCCAGCTGAAGAAGCAGCCCTGGAATATTTTCATCTGTGCTTGAAGAGAAATTCTAGTAAGAAATTCCAGAACGCTGATAGAAATGCAGCCAATAGAGACAAGGCTCAAAAGGTTTCAGTTAGGAACAAGAATTGTACTGGCTGTTGGACCCCTGACTATGTGTGCGATCCTTTAGCAGAAAATTTGTCTGCATTTTCTCATGTCCACAGACTTTGTTTGAGACCGAGATTGAAGTCAGCAGATAACTTATTCTTGCAGAGTAGATGTCAAGACAGCCTAATTATGAATCTGTGGTACGGCTATTTTTGTGGGCTTTTAATCAGATCTATGTCAATAATCAAGAGTAAAAAAATCACAACAATGATTTAAAGGGTTTTTTTTTGTTTGTTTGTTTTGTTTTTTCAGTTTGGCCAGAAAGAAAACTCCCATGAAGTTGTGGACTGAAAAGACAAAGCAGATGAGAATTTGCTTGCTGGGAAGGCATACAAGGGAGAAAAAAGGTGGCCCAAGAATATCACAAGAACCAGCAAGATTTCAGTTTTTGTAGCTTCAAATTTGCAAAAGTGGAAGGCTTTTCTTTAAGAAGACAGACTCAGAGCGCTGTGTTCCTGAACGGCAGTTGTCTAGGGAACTTGTTCCTTGGGATTTGGCTCATAGTCTTTAGCAATGCAGATAGATGCTTGTGCCTCTGAGCTGTATGTCCGACCCAATTCAGGCACTTGAATCCTGCATCCAAGAGAGAAGAAATCATGGCTACTGCCCCAGCTGGCAGCAGACCTTATCATCATTCAATTAGCGCGGCTTTTAGGAGCATGAAAAATGCAAGAATTGTGGAATCAGGAAGGCTTCAACCCTACCTTCAGAAGAAGGCCTGGGACACCATCCAGTGTGCCCTGTGATTGTGAGGATGTGAGTATATGGAGCTGAAGATTCAGGGGAGATACCAGAAAGTTGGAGAAGCTAGGAACATGGATTATCTAAGGAAAGCTACAAGGAGTTAGCAAAGCCAGGCAAGAGAGAATCCATGGAACCTCAACCATTTGCAGAGCCATAAGGACTCCTTTGAAGTTCACATCCTGCCACTGATTATTCCAGGTGCTGGACTTGAAATTATGGGACTGTCTGCCCTGCTAGACTTTAGACTTGCTTTGGTCCTGTTCATTTCTACTCCCTTATGTGTACATTTTAGAATGGGAATATTTGTTTTGCTCTACTGTATGTTGGAAATTTTTAACTTTCTTCTCATTTGTACAGAGACTTTGTGCAAGTAAGATTTCACCTTAAATCTCAGATCAGACATTGTATTTAGACTTTTAGGTAATGGTGAAACTAATAGAACTTTGGCAGTTCTTGGAGATAGACTAACTACCTTTTGCATAAAGGGGTGTGAGTCTTGGGTGCCAGGGCAGAATGTTATGGTGTGTGTCTAGATGTCTCCCTAAAGGCTCGTGCACTCATTGGTAAGGCTTATTAGAGTTCGATCGCTCTAGGGTGTGATGCTGGGTTAAGCATGTGGTGCTAGGATTAAGGGTACCTCTCAGTGGGTGTGGGTGGCACTACATAAAGCATGGGTAGCTTGGTTGGAATATAAAGAATAAAAGAAGCTTTGCTGCCACCACGGTGGCCACCCCCTTCACTGTCCCTCGCTACTTGCTGATTGCTGCTTGGCTGACTTCTTGCCATGAACTATGTCTCCTCTGTCTCTCAGCCCACCCCAAAGCCAGCTGACTACAGATGGAGACCCTACAAACTATGAGAAGAAATGAGAAGAAATTTCTCCTTTAGCTTTGATTGCTGGATTTTTTTTGTCTCCACAATGAGAAAAGTAACCAAGACAATGAATATTTTAACAACTATGCACTTTACATTTTTAAAAGCTAGAAGAAAGGAATTTGAAAGTTTTACCACAAACAAATGAATAAATGTTCGAGGAGAAAGATGTTTAACTTGATTCAAATATTACACAATGTACTCCTGTATTGAAACATCACCTAGGGCTCCCACAATATGTACAAGTTTTGTGATTTGATGTATCAGTTTAAAAAGTAAATTTAAAAATAAATGAAATACACAAATTAACTACCATTTCCCAGTGTTGTTGATGGAATGTGTCAATAGGACTTACGTAGAAAAGGTGTTCTACCATCTATCAAGCTTTGGAAAACTGAATGTCTTAATTTGAGGCCTTCATAAGGTCATCATCATTCTGTTCATTATGTACACTGTGCCTCTCTAGAAGGATCTTCCTTTGTGATTCAGATAGAAAGGCACTTTATATTTCTTAAGTACAAAAGGAAAAACTAATGATAATGACAATCAATATAGGGCCAGAAAAGGGCCAACAAAATAACTCAGCAGACTAAGTGCCTACTTTGGCAAGCATAGAGACTAGAGTTCTATCCCACACACCATCCCAGGGCTTGCTGAGCCAGCAACCAAGTCTGGACACGGTGGCACATGCCTGTAATCTTAGTGCTGGAGATGCTGAAAACAAGAGGATCACTACAAAGTCTGAGCTGTGCAGTGAGACCCTGTACTAAATACATTTTTAAAAAGAATCAACATAGAACAAATGCAGCATTGTAAGTCATTTTGGTCTTCATAATTTAATGCTTATTCAACAAATAGCTATTGAGAATAAATTATGCATCAACACTTTCACTAGATTACAGCAATCAAAATAGACAAAGAGAACCAAGAGGACAGTCAACAACAATTTAAGATCATAACACCCTTCTTATATTTACTCTAGAAACTGTGAAAATCTTTGTTTCCAGTAAAAATGATGATACATAGGGATTAGAACACACAAGGGAAAAGAGGATATAAACTAAGTAAGTGCTTGGACTTTGATAAAATTGATTAGTTAGGTCCAACAGTTTTCAAATTTTATACATCTCAGAATATTTGCTTAATAAAACTTTCACAGGTCTAGCTCTTTTATTGTTTTTGTATTTTCTGAAGTTTCTACCCCAATAGCTCTTAAAATTGTCCATATGTAATGTACATATTTAATTTCTAAGAGGAGACTTTATTAGATAAAATAAACATAGCTTGTTCACAGAAGCTTTTATTTGAAGATCTCTGATTAATACAACCAAATATTCAAATACTTTTGATGTACACCCAAATTTCTAAGTTTTGCTGAAAGTCACAGGAGATAGCGACCCCCGGTTTTACCTCTTATAGCTCCCTTATTGTAGGGGTGCATTAGAAAGCCTGACTTTTCCCCATAGTCTCCCAAACTATAAGGTAGGACTATGTCATAGGTAAAACCTTAGATAAAAAATATATTCCAGCAGTCAGCATTTTGTCATATAAAAAAATTGTAAGGTTATTCTCAACACAGCTGATAAAATTTGCTAATGGATATTTATTTGGTTTATATAAATTTTTTAGCTTTCATAAATATGGTTGTTTAATTATCTAGCATGATAATCTATTGGCTAGTGTGTCATATTTTTCATTAAGCAGGACCAATATCCAGGTCATGAGTAGTATGCAAAACTAAAAAAAAAGTTTTTTAAAAAATGTGTTAGATATACATTAATGTGAGCCACATTCATAGCAAGGAGTTACCTCCAGAGAGGTATAAATGATACTCATATATGATAAACTAAAAGACTCACCAGAAGAAGAAGGTTGCTACTAACCCAGTGAATCTGTCCCTTGGTTACCCCTCTTGATTGTTTATGTAACATTACTGCTCATATTAATTGTGGTCCAAGAAGCCAACTGAAACAAAGCTCATATCTTATTGTAACCCGCCTACAGAGACATTCTTCTCAAAGCCTGTAATAATTTCCTAACCTGAGAAAAATGACAAGAACATACAATATCTTTTAAAGTATAGCTGTTTCAAGTGTGGCCTACATAGTCCTTAAGCTAATCACCTATGAGATATCCTAAAAGCCATTTTTTTTTAGCATAGTAACTTGGCATAACTTGCCTTAAGTAAAAATCTTAGATAAATACTTCACAACAAATATTTGTGATGTTCATGAGTGAAAGGATGAGAAACAGTTTTAATGATGTGACTTAGTGAAAAAGCTGGTTCTAGTGCTTTCCAAATTTGTTCAACCTAGTTTTCCAATGCCTGGAATTCCTCACTGCCAAATATCTGAATATTCTTATTAGGGTTAGGGTGAATAGAACTGTGTATGTATAAATGACAACAGAGAACAAAAGGTAAATCATAAAGATTGTTTTGTTAGTTTTATGTACATGGTGTGAAAAGGAGCCTTGTCTTAGTTGCTTTTCTTATCACTAGAAGAAAATACCTGACACCCAAAGTTAAAGGAGCACAGGTTTATTCGGCTCACAGTTTGTAGAGGGTTCAGTTCATAGTTAGCTACTCCTAAGGCAGCATGGCATAGCAGAGGGGCATCACAGAGGAAACAGTTCATGGTAAAGCAGGGCAGGCTGAGGCCAGACAAAAGCGAAGTAGTGAAGAAGCAAGCAGCAAGCAATCATAACAACCCTCTTTATGTCCCTTGTATGTTATTTAGGATACCTGACCTTAAAGCAGGTAGCACTCATACCAGCAGGGCTGTCTTACTACAAACTCACAGAACTACGCTAAACCAGTTAGTGGACTAATTTAGTAATCACATGCCTTGACTATAGCATCAAGTACTTAGTCCCAGAATCAAGCACTCTAGATTCAGTGACTGTTTAAATATCCCCATATATGACTGCATGAGGCTTTGGGGGAACCTCCAAACGCAAGACAAAATGAACAGTTTTCTATTTTACACAAGATGTCCCCTGGCCAAAGCCCCACATAAGGCCATCCGTTTTCTATTTAATTTTTTTCCTTGGGCTGCCCAAATAGTTCAGTGGGCTAAAGCACCTGCAAGCAGGCTCAAGGACTAAGGGGTTTGATCCCTGGGCCTGCAGTGCCAGACCTGCCACTGGGGTGAGCTGAGACAGCAATTGAGACTGGGCATGGTGGCACACACCTGTAATTCCAGCTCTTGGGAAGCTGTAAAGAGGTGGATCACTACAAGTCTGATCTATGCAGTGAGACCCTACACATCTTGTAGACCCTTCCCTAAAATACAGTAAATAAATAAATAAATAAATAAATAAATAAATAACTTTTTTTCCTTTACATATACTACATACTAACTTTCACAGAGGACAGAAAAAGACACAGAGAAGAGAAAGGAGACTTTCAGAGTATGGCCAACACATTGTGAAATCTACATTGAAATTAATAATATTAGTGTAAAATATAATAATAGCATTAAAATCAATAATAAGCTAAGTGAAAATATTTGCTGAGCATTGCTTCAAACAGGTTGTGAGCATGATGATCCATTGGTGTATGAAGATAGTATATAAAGGTTTCTAATTCCATTAAAGAAAATTTAATAATCCAATATACATTAATCTCTACCAGCATGCTCACCGAATTTTGACATTAGATGCGTTCACAGGGCCTTCTTATGATGTGAGATTTATAAGGCTTGTGGACATATGTGATTCGTTTGATAATCTCATCATAATCTCTTTGAGTGGGCTCTCTAACTGATATGACTAATCAAATGTTACATAAGTGACAGTTGGCCAGTTTCTAAGCCCTAAATTTAAGACATTTGCAGCTTCTACTTTCTTGACACATTCCTCAGGGACCCTTGAGACTCCATGTAAAAAAATCTATCTGGAGACACCACTATTAGAGAAATACATGTGAGTAATCTGAAAAATCTCAGCTGCCCCCAGTCCTTCAGTCATTTCCAGGCACCAAATAAGTGACTAAGTCCATCTTGAGTCCTACAGGTCAGTCTGCCTGCCAGCTAAGTACCATTGGATGGCCTCCATCAATATCGTGTAAAGCAGAAAAACTGCTGTCAAAGTTGCCTAAATTTTTGACTCACAAAAATCTTGAGACATAGTAGTTGTTCTGTCAAACCTCTATTTTGTGGTTCAGCAGGAAGCAAAAGACAAAGCTGCCTTTCATTTTCCTTCAAGCCCATTAAGCACTGTGATGTAACAAAAGGTTACTTATAAGCACTTTAATGGCTTTAGTTGATTGCATTATGTAATTTCAAGGTAATTAAATATGACAATGAGAAAACGAATTAACTACATTCTTTATAAGAAACTATGGGTTGACATTTATATTAATAATGAAAGTAACAGCAAATAATAACAAAATGACAGAGCTAAGAGTTTTTGTTACTCTACAATACTTCCTCAGCTATATTTTAAGAATTGGCAGCAAAGAGGAAATCAGGTAATACAAGTTAGCTAAAAGCAAATAAATTACTGACAATTCTTTTCAAAATATAGGACTACATTCATTTTCATTCATCTTGAACCAGCTTAAGACATTAGCCAGTAATAGTTGATAATACTCCTTTGTTATGTGTGAGGCAGATTTCAAAGCAATTCACATAAGTTATTTCATCTAATTATTATAATGACCCTAATGAGGTGAAAAATCTAGTCATTCTACTTTAAGAAGACTGAAGAAAATAGAGGATTAGATAAATTGTCCAAGGTTAAATAGTTAAGTGATAGACCAGAGTCCCTGGCTGATACTGTAGGTATAAAATCGTGGCTCATTTATTCTTTAATTTTACCTGCCAAGAAAGTGTAAACCAAGAAAATATAGCACCATTAATAGGAACAATAGTTGTTATATTTCATCTTTATTCTTATATTGAAGTGGCTCCATTTGTTCAGGTTTTTGTACAAGTACTATGAGGCATACAATTATAAAAAAATGTTGAGTTTCTGTGATTGAATTTCATTTTCATTAATAACTATGTAAAATCAACAAATTTGAGAAATCATCAAAGTAGCAGTCCTAGTAGTATCTTGGACTTAGATTTCTTCTTCCAAATACATACACTTAAAAATTTCATGAGACAATTTACCAAAAACTTCAGTGGGTGACACGCTCCTCTTTTGAATATGTCATATCCATCTAGTTCACTCTTGCCCTACCACATATGATTGATCTTCAAAATTAAAGTGCAACTTTATTTTTAAAATTAGTTTTATAGCCAGGCATTATGGCACACAACACTCAGGAGGCTGAGTCAGGAGGGTATCCGTGAGTTGAAGGCCAGCGTGGGCTGCATAGTGAGTTCAAGGATAGCCAGCACTACAAAATGAGACCCTGTCACAAATTTTTTTTAATTTATTAGTTAATTAAAAATGAATTGATTGGGCTGGGGAGATAGCTCTATAGAATAAGTGCTTGTCTGGCAAGCGCAAGGGCCTGAGTTCAATCCCCAGTTCTGAAAAAAAAAAAAAAAATTAAAAGCTTGGAATATTGAGCCAAATTTCTATCTTCTTACCATTGATTTGATTTCCCTGAAAACTAAACAGTGTATCTCTATGAGGCAAATATCCTCGTTTATGCATTTAGTCAAACAATTGACCCACCATTCATAAGCATTTTATATGACTACCAAGTCATAAAATCCTTTAAATTGTTAAGGAAACAGAAAGTTAAGGAAATGAAAGTTCTCTAAGAAGTGATTTTGACACTCTGTTCTGGATTGCAATTTGTTAGTTCACAATTTTAATTGTTTATCTTTCTCGGCTTAGTTATTTTACATTTACAGCCCAGAATTTATGTCAGCTTTGATGTATGGTTCTTGTCTTTGAATGCCACCAATTAAAACACTTAGGATCTCTCTGTTCTCTCACAGCAGGAGCAAATCCAACTCTGTGGCCGGCCATGTACCTAGGATGATGTACAGGGGATGTCCCACAAACAAGGTGCGTACTGTTACTATCAACCATAGCAGGTCAACTTGACTAGGTTACAGAACCCCAAAGCTGTTAGTGAAGCACAGAACTGGAAGTGGCTGTGGAGATTCTTGACACAGAGGCTAGAAAACTTAAGAGGAAAGGCCTACCCTGGCTGTGGATAGCATCAACCATTATGCTTGTAGCCTGATGGAATGAAAAGGGGAAAGAGCAGGGAAGCTCATGTGTTTCCTACGAGCTCCAGTGTGTTGATCAGATTCATCTTTTCTTCTCATTGCCTGTAGATACCAGTCTCCAGTTTCTTCGGCTTCCAAGCACACCCATCCCACTCCCATGAGTCATTCACCTTGGACTGGTGTTGCATTCTTGGTCCTTCTTGTGCTTCAGCTTCCTTCATTGGTCTAGGGTAGCTACGGAATCATTCAGCTCCCAGAAGGCAGGTGGCCATTGTGGACTCTCCCACCTCTGATCCTGTAGCCTCCCTAATGAACTTCCTTGTGTAATTAGACATATGCTTTCCATCTAATCTATTCCTCTAGAGACCCTGAACCCAGGTACCCCCAGGAAACAGTTTCCCTAGGATGATATAATATGTGGGTTCTGTATCCCCAGATTATTATTCCTCTGGGATTTTTCACAGCAACCTCTGATGATGATACAGCCACAGAATTATGGACACACACCCCAAAGCTGTATACTACATTTTGTAATCTTATATTCACACGTTCATGATTAGATTTGTAGGAAGACTGAGTAATAGTTTTGGTGGCAATAAGAAGGTTTTTGGTCCCACCTGGGAATCATCAAGGCCACGTAAGTTCTCAAATTAGAGACACTAAGCAAAGAGCAATCTTGTCAGAGGAATTGATTTGAGGAAAGAGATAAAAGTAGAAGGATGTGTGCTGTTTACAGAAGTCCTGAGTTTACTTTCTGTTATTGTTTTTATGGAGAAACCAGAAAGAAAAGGCTGGACAGGCAAAATGGTTACTAAAGCATGAATTCCTTCAAAACCCAGCCTAAGTGGTTCTCACAGGCCATAGACATGGTGAGATATAGATTGATATAAATATAGAGATATGAATCAGTCTGTATATTTTACCTAAAATTTGCATGTGATTTTTACCCCAAAGCAGAGATTTTCATTTTAGGTGAATGTATAACTATCTTCCTTTTCATTGATTGTTTTATAGTTTCTAATCTTCCCAAAAGTGAAATTGAACTTAGGTTTATTTTGAAAGTAGAAATTTATTAAAAGTCATTTTAATTGTTTCATTAGAGCTGACTATGCACAGACTGATCATACTCCTTAACCTAGGATCAGTGTCATCAATTTCAGCCAAGATTCATGGAACCATCAGGGACAGTGGAAGCATCTATTTAGCCTATTAGCTTGGAGGCCCAGTCATTTGGAAAAACAGAGACCGCAAGTGACATCATAAAGAAAACCTCATAAAAGAAAGATGGCAATAAAAAGAGGGCAAGGAAGAAGGGCCAAAGGCTTCACAATCTATGAAAACTTCAGAGTGGATCAGTTTGATTCCAGGCAGTCATAAAGCAGAATAAAATCCTGCAAATATTGAAGATTCCCTTTTGATTGCTGGAGACAGCTCAACATTAAGCACAAAACCTCCACTTCCCAGTCAGGTCCCCTGCATGCTCTTATCATTAGATCTCAGGTTGCTTACACCCCTGTGTGCTTCCTTTCTTTTATCCTTCTATCTTTATTCCTTAGACTCAGATTCTGTGTTATCAATATCATTGTTTTCTTTCAAGGAAGGATCAGTGGATTGTTCTCTCATGCTTTGAGACCTTTCCAAAAGTCAAAGTTGTTCAAACACTATACTTTAGTTTTAGGAAACAATTTTTATCTTCCTTCCAAAGTTAAACTTTGACTGTATTCTGAAGAGCTTTCAATTTGCCCTCAGAGGAGAATTTTATACTTCGTGAGCATATTTACAATATCCTGGTGACTGTTCATAAAAGTCTGAATCCCACAGTCAAAAGCTGCCCAGCCACTCTCCTCCTATATGCTGTCCATAAAAGGTTATTGATAAGATTTAGGCCTGCCAGATGCCGTCATCTAGGCTTTAAGCACCACTGAGATGCAGAAAATTATGATCTCAGGGACCTAAAAAGAAGAACTTCTGATCTTCTATTTCCTTCTTGGAATTGTTGTCTACAGAATGATTTAGTAAATGTCACCATCTTGAGCCCTCAACAATAAAGGAACATGACTAACTCTTTTTGCACTATGGCCTTTGACACAGTGGAGTTGGTATGAGCAAAGGGATGTAGCAGTGTGTACTCTGTTTACAGAAGTCCTAAGTTTTCTCAGACTCAGAACTTCTGTACTAGTGAGGCTCTAAAAAGTAGTGATATGTGGTATATTTTACCTAGCAACTTTAGCTAATCAATAGCATGAATAGCAAAGCCAAGGAAAGCTTGCAAATGAAAGCTTGTTTTAGCTCTTGCTTCTCTCAGTAGCCATGAGACCAATTAAGGAGATGCAAAATAGACAATAGAGAAACTGCAGTTTACACCATGAAAATTATTTTACATGAGTCTTTCTAGAAATAATGTCCCTAAAGAAGTTTTCTACCCTCCAGGCTTTTACTTAGATTAGTGATCAAACAGAAATTCTGAAATTCTCAGTACTTAAAACTCTAATCATTTGGAAATTTTGAGATAACGAAAGGAAGTGATCTTCATTGAAAACCAGTTTTGTGTAGGTTATTTTATCTAATTATTATAACCATGCTTTGAGAAATACATTACTATTCTAATTCTATAAAAGAGAAAACATAAAATGAAACAATTTATGTAACAAGAACTATACTATAAAATAATCAGTGGCCGGACCAATATTTCTATGGTGGGTATCTATGCATGCAAAGTAAAATCCCTTCTCTATTGTCATTCAGAAAGATGGAAATACAGATTTTTACTAGTTTCTTCTTCTCCTCCTTATCTGTCTTTGAATGTAGTCACATATTGGCAGTAGCAAGAAAATATATTCCAGGTTTGAGGAAAATAGCATGAGCTACAGTCCCTATCTGATTTGTAGCTTCCCGGGTGGTCTATTAATTCTTTTGTAGTTTACAGGTCTTGAATGCCTGAAGATCTATCGGCCATGTATCTGAGTTCTTCCAATTTGCTCTGGTTTTATCTGTGACTTTTGCTCATATTTACCCTTATAAATGTTTGATTTCCAATTTCAGACCTTAGAACACTGTTGTAATTTGGTTCTGAAGTGGCTTCCGAAGCTCATTATTTTAAGACTTGGTCCTCAAGTGGTGAAACAATTGGGAAGTTGGAGAAACTTTAGAAGGGGCCTGCAAGTGGGAAGGTGACTGAGGTCAGGGCCTTCAGAGGCATGTCTGAGCACCAGTCCCTTCCTCTCTTTCTGTCTCTACTTCCTGACCCCCATGCAGTGAGGAACTAACTCAACAACATGTTCCCTGCCTTCTTGATGTTCTGCTTTACCACAGGACCGAAATGTGGAGAAAGCCAGCTGTGGAGTGAAACTTCTGTAACTGTGACCCAAAATAATGATTTCCTCCTTTAAGTAGATTTTCTCAGGAATTTTGTGATAGTGATGAAAAGCTGGTGAGCATAAACATCTTTCATTTATTCCTATTGCAATAAAACTCCAAGCCATCAATAGTCTATGCAAAGCACTTTGCCAATCTCATTTGCTCCTCAGTAAATGAAGAGAACACTAGCAGCTATCTGACACAAAGTTCCTCCTTTCCTTCTTCCTCTTCTGCTTCCTAAAGTATGTGTAGTCAACCTGCCTCTGTAACTTCTTTCATTTTACAATAAACTTCATTCTTTTCTACATTTACTTCCATCTGTGAAAGATTTATCCATTGTCCATCCATTCATTCCAGGAGTTTTGCCATTCATCATCTGGATTAGGATTCCTTCATCTACATTTGTGATTCCAGAGAAGGTTTAGAGTTCCATTGTGCCTTCTCAGATCTATACTTCCTTAAGAAGATTGGTAGAGGGGCCATCTGTTATGCTTACCTCTTTCCTCTGTTGAGACTGCAATCTCAATTTAGTCCTGCTCACTACTAAACTACATGCTTATTGTAGTTCATGACAGCTTTTCTTCTGAGAATTATGTCTTAGTATTTGACTTTCCAGTGTCCATCGAAGTTCAAATGCCTTAAAATAGCACAGTCAGTTGATCACATATTTCAGTGAAGTTACAGACATTGAAGGCTCTTCAAAGGCTTTGTTGCAGCGCTCTTCAATAACTACCTTCAACTTTACTATTTTGACTTTCCCTTCCTTGCTGCATTATGTATTTCAGAAGTCTTCACCAATGCAATAGAATACGAGAAATAATACTCATATTGATTTGAGTTTTGGATTCATGAACCAACACTGGGATTATGGGTGTAAGTGCTACACGCACAGATGTCCTGAATGCAATATAAGGGAAGGAGAGAGGCTTGTCTCTGCCACTGCTTCATAGCACTTTTGCTCTTGCTTTTTTGTTATTTTATGCCACCATGAACTGTTACCCTCTGCCGCGTGCCACCCACCTTTGAGCCAGCCAAGTATGGACTGAAATCCCCACAAACTGTGAGCTAAATAAACATTTCCTTCTTTAATTTTGGGTGTTGAGTATTTTATCCCCACTTGAGGACTCCTTAAAGCCTTTTTTACATCTTTCTTTTATTTATTTTTATTCATTTTACTGAGAAACAAATAGCAATAAGACAGTTTCAAAACCACTTAGTAGGACAGTTTCAATAATTAATACATTGCACATTGTTGTCTTCGTAGTGGTTTTTCATAGTACAAGATGTAGACATGATGTCCTGTCCAAACACTTTTAGTACAAATTTTTCCTCTCATTGAATTAAGAGAAAGTAACTATATATCTAGCTTATTTTTTATATACAGGTACAAAATGGTCCATTTGTATTCCCTTTTTTTGTTTAGTTATGTCAGAGGTGGGTATTACATTGCCATTTAAATATTGTAGGTGTATGAGTTCAGCAAAATATTCCAATATAGTCCAGTACCCCATACTAGTAGTGGGTTATCTGCATAACTGGCAATTGTCAGAAGTTGTTGACTTAAGCCTTTTACAGCTCAGTATATTAATATGGCTTTACTTTTTATATTTGGTTTTTATATTTTACTGCTGGATGGTTAAGACCAAGATAAAGCAAGACCTATATAACAAGAAATGTAACTTTTGTATCTGATAAGGCCAGTCAAGTCCCCTCAGGATTTATCCTGAATCCCTTTACTGCAGTTTGTAGATCCTTTGTCAGTGTCAGCCATGTGGATGAGTCATGGCCATTGCCTGACCAATTTGCTCTCTGTGAAAGCCTGAGAGAATGTTCTCTCTCCAGGTGACTTTCCTTAGGCACACTCTCCATTGTTAATCACTTTCCTCTGTGGCCCCATAATCTCCTTTCTCCAATTGCACAGAAGTCTAAGACTCTTACATACGGTTTTTCCTCCAGTTCTTTATCACCCAGGATCAAATTTGCATTCCTATTTTATGCTTCTCCCTGAATTTTCAGGTTCTATTCCAAGGTCTCTTACTTAGAATTTTGCTGTATAATATCATTCTTGCACAACTAATGCAACATCCTCATCTGGTTCTTGAAAGAACTGGAAAAACAAGCACAAATAATATTTCAATAATTTTTAAATAGTACTAATAGGCAATTTCAGCTTGACTTATAAACAGACTTGTACACTACATGGGTATGAGTGATAAATGGATAGCAGCTAAATTACATCTCATCAGGTGTGTCCAGCAAAGAAAATAAGAAGGGAAAACTTCCCAGTGGGAGACATGTAAGCTAAATATTTAGCTATTTAATTTACTTTGAAGGGTCCTGAAACAGGACTGTACTTGAACAACTACTGAGTGACTTGTCCATCCGAAGACAGACCTGGGAGAAAAAGTTCTGGAAGCTGAGACACAAGGAAATCTGGGGAACAGACAGTACCATGTGCATGTGAAAGAGGATGAAAAATATGAAGGTTTTTGTCTCATGTGTTCGTGACCTCCAGAAAGCATAATTATAGATAAAATCAATATATGACTTTCCAGTTGACTTTAACCAACCAACACTTCTGGTGACCCTAGAATAGTCATTATACTTTTATGTACAACAGTGGCTAATACTGTTTTTACCTATAAAGTTCCCCCCACCCAGAGTATTATTATACAGAAATGGGTCAGTGGTCAACAACAGAACCATACACTGAGCTCACGGCATTAAACTTTACCATGAGCAGACCAACCAACCACGTGTTTGAAGTGTGACCATATCAGGTCCCTTCCTTTCTGGGACCAGGCACCTCATCTGTCAATGAATTCTGACCTAATCATTTTCTGAAGTCTGACAAAGCATAAGGCTCTTGATATTTTCTTGTAGTAACTGGCTTTAGCACCTTACTCTTCCTGTTTTCCATTTTGGGGAGTTATCAGTGTTAAGTAATGCCCTGTGAGATGTCCATTTCTTTTGTCCGTAGAGGCCAGTTCTCTCTTAACCATTTGCAAAATGTTTTGCCCTCCCCCCCTTCTTGGTCATTCACTCACGTGTTCAAGAGTCACTATGGCAACTGCTGCTTCCTGGATTCTGGCAATTTTGTTGGCACTACTTGGCTTCCATTAATTTAGAGCTGCATTTCCATGACTATTAAATGATCCAGCTATGTGAGTGCCTTTCTGTCAGTCCTGGACAGCAGAGAACAGTCAAGAATGAGCTTCTCATAGTTCTGGTAACCCTCTTATAAGCACATTGCTGATGAGTTAGATGAATAATCTGCTGGTCTGGCTTTTCCATGAAACACAGTTATCCGGGGGATATTCTGGCTTCGGGTAGCTAACACATCTGTACAATGTACATATATTCTTCAACCTCTTTATTTTTCTCTCTGCCAAAGAAATTCAAGCATTTTCTTCTAGTTTTAGTAGTCATTTTGTCCAAATTTTAAAGATTATTCCAGCAGGAAAATTGGCTTCTGGAGTTCTTTCCACGGTGTGCAATTGTGTGTCCTGAAGCCCTGAACAACAACAGTCATTGAGTTCTTAATTGTCCAGTGTTCTCCACTAAACCACTCAAAATTCAATAATAGGAATGGCATATGTTAGTGCCTACTAAATAACTGTTTACAAATCACTTTACATATAATCTCTTTCTTCCACTATCAGGCACAATATAGCTTCTATCTATGATGTGCTAGCTTTTGATCTACTTTGAGCCTGGCAGGCAGCCAGGAGAGGACAGTTCCTGAAGCAGATGCCAGTTGCTTCACAATAGGCCTCTTCAGAGTATTCCAGATCTTCCAAGTGCTAGTTTTTACTAGGGAAGAGTAAGCCATCTTCACAAACCTAGCAGGTCCTGGTGACAAAATGGTCAGCCTGTACAGGGCACACGGGTAGAGGCCACTACCTCATAGATTAGGACTCAAGTATTTCACACTAAGATGATTATCTTTACATAATAAAATTACCTCAGCTATGCACCTAAATGTCTTTAAAGCTCTGTGATTCTAGTTCATTCCTCAGCCCACCACTCAGCTGTGCCTTCCCTTCTTCAGGACAGGTTAGGCCTTTGTGAGGGTCTTTTAGGTCCCACACAGAACTGTCAACCACTTTTTTAAAGACCTGATTGTTATCATCCCTTTTAATGGTGTCAGTGAGCCCAAAGGAGATTTTCACAGGTGTGATCCCAAGTTGAATGGACACACATGTGTGAGACACCAGCAACAAGAGCAGGCAGCATGTGGCAGAGCAGTAGCTAGAGCAGAAACAACAACCACCTGTGTTGTGTCTTTATTGCACCATTCTTATACAGGTTGTCACCCCATATTTACACTCTTACATTGTGCTATAACCAGGGTTTGCGTGTATTCCTGTACTAAGCCATGGTTACATAACTATGTCCCACTGTGTTCCTGTGCCAGACAAGGGAGGTCACATCCTCAGGTGTCCTTAGATGTTGCTGAGCTTTGAAGCAGTCTGAGTGGTTTCCCACAATGTTATCATTATAACTTTTCAGAAGCCGCCAACTCTATTCTCTTTGTAGGTGTCCCTCTCCCAATGTTTCAAATTCTTTCATTTTGTCACCTGTCTCACCATTTTCCTCTACTGTGACATGTTCCCAAGGTTTTCAGTGGTTAGGCTGACACTTCTGTGTTCCAATAGCTGTCACACCTCACCTCCACGCTGGGATGATATCTTTTCATCTGCTGAGTAGTGGATGAGCCAGTCTCATCTCACTGTTATCAGCCTTTTCCTTGGTTGCTTTTGGACCTCTAGTATTTTTTTAAGATTGATTGATGGATTGATTTGGTACATGGTCTCACTACAGAGCTCAGACTCATAGTGACCCTCCTGACTCAGCCTCCCCAGTGCTAGAATTACAGATGGCACCACCATGCCCAATTTCAGGGGCTATCATGGCTCAGGGCTGGTACAGCATGCAGTACAGGGGAATCCAGCTGAGTCCTTGCTCTTGCCAGGCAGGCACTTACACCATAGAGCTGTCTCCCTGGCCCTGGGCCTCTAGTTTTAGTCTGAAGTATCTAAGAAGTAAACTAGTGGGTATGATTGAGATAAGACTGGATCATTCACTGAGTGATCCAGTGAATGATCCAGATAAGACATTCTTCTGGTTTCATGACGGGGCACAGATACCCCCTAGAACATAGTGGCAGCTCATCCATCAAAAGCTTTAGAGTCAAATGAGGTGACAGATGAAATTACAAAAGAATTCAAAACATATTGCTCGACATATTAATTTTATAAAATTAGTAGTGACGTCATTGGCTTAGAAATTGAGAGACGTTGGTTTGTCTTTGAAGATAAGAGACTTACAGAAAATGCAGGAATATAGGTAACATACAATGAAAAAGGAATAATATCTTTTCTTCCAGAGTATAACAGTGGCTTTTACAGAAGAGTACATTAATATGCAACATTTTACTAGATCTCATTTCAGTGTTAAAAGCTGAATTTCCCTTTACCTTCCATGGTTTTCATATTTCAAACAGCTACTTTCTTATACTTTCAAAGAGCTGCAAGGAATGCATCCTGTAAGGATGGATTTTTTCTACTGTCACTTTCTTCCAGGAGAAAGTAACACAATGGATTTTTCCTATGTTGTAGGCACTGTGGTAAGCACTAGGCCTATTATACATCATTTATGCTTCACAACATCTTCAGAAACAAGTGTCATCACAGCACAGGAGAACAATTTGAGTTGAAAAGAAGGAAAGCAGGGCATGGGAAGTTAAAGAGATAGAAGAACAAGATTTTCCTTCCAAGGTTGTAGCTTTCTGCGATCTGTCAGTTATGATTAGGCTCACTCTGTTTAACATATTATAGAAACATTCTGATGTGCTTTGTACTAATTCAATTGTTCCTCCTTTTAGTCTCTACAATATTATATAATAAAACTTCCTCTGTCCAAAATCTGCCTGTTTTCTATTTAGAATAGCCTGTTCCCAAAAATATTTTCCTTTGCTTCAATGATATGCTGTTAAATAGTTAGTTGAATCTGCATTAGAAAGAAAAGTCCTAATTTATAGCAATACTCCCTCCATACCCAGTATTAGCATGCCAGAATATCAGTAAATGCTAAGTTATAATGGAATATAAAGTGGTTTATCATTATGTCATGTCTGTGTCATAAAAATACAATAATTATCATAATCCTTTAGAGTATGGACCATAGTAAAAGACAGTAAAATAATCAGAGAATGCTGAGTATTAAAGTGCATTTATTATAAATTTAATGTTTAATACTGGCTTTTAAAAACAACTAGTTTTTAAAATTCCTAAAATTCAGGGGCCAGGGAGATGGCTCAGTGGAATAAGTGCGTCCCTGGCAAGTGCAAGGGCCTGAGTTCAATCCCTGGTTCCTCAAAACAAAAAAAATCCCAAAATGCTACAGTTAGCTCTTGCAAGCTCGGGTGAGCCCACACCTGCACACAACAGCTTAAGCTTCTTTCAAATCCTCCCACCCTGATGTAGGCCTTCTTACTCTGAGAAGTTTGTAAAAATATCTGGTAAGACCCAGTCCTAGCCCAGGTCCAGTGAGTGTGCAGAGAGCTTCCTGCTACCCTGCACTGGCGGGACCAGTCCCAGCCCAGGCGCAGCGGGGGCCAGACCCTCTCCCAGCCCCTTGGGCCACCCCCCACCACTCCTCAGTGCCTCCCCCACCCCGGCCGCTGAGTAGGATTTTCTGCCAAGTTCCGGGAGCCCCCGGACCCACTCCTAGCCCAGGTCCGGTGAGTGTGCCGAGAGCTTCCTGCTACCCTGCACCGGCGGGACCAGTCCCAGCCCAGGGGCAGCGTGGTCCGGAACCTCTCCCACCCCCTCCGGCTGTCCCCCACCCCTCCGCCGTACCTCCCCCATCCCTCCCGCTCAGTAGGAATTTCTGCCCAGTTCCAGGAACGCCCAGACCCAGTCCTAGCCCTGGTCCGCAGCGGGAAGGAGCTGAGCACAGCAGCCAGACCTAAGCCAGAC
>NW_004524718.1:8228858-8229870 GCF_000260255.1 Octodon degus
TTCAACAACTAGAAAAGGAAGAGCAAACCAAACCCAGAGCCCAAAGACGGGAGGAAATCATAAAGATTAGAGCAGAAATTAATTCAATTGAGACCTCAGTTAGAGTTCTATCTGTTGTACATTTACCTCTTCTAAATTATGTGCACCAATAGAGAAGAATTATTGGAGATACAGGACTAAAATTTGAGCATGAGGATAAGAGAGATCAAAATAATAAATAGATAAGTACATAAGTACATGGATATATAAACTTCAGAGATGCAGATTATTGCAGCCTACCTGCACATAATACTTTTAAAGGATTTTTTTCTGTCTTGTGGGTTGGCTCAATCTACACATTTCCCTAATGGCAAGCACTGCACTAAGTACCACAGCTACGTGACAAACAGACCAGGCTTTCTGGTTTGTGAAGCTTAACCTAGTAGTTTATTTCCAAAGAAAAAGGAAGGCAATGGAATAGAAGAAGGAAGTATGTCTATCAGCACTCAGCCAGTGCTAGGAAAAATGTAGTAAATGAATCATTGCAATTAATACTTATTTGAAATATTGTAGCTTACATTTGATGATGTCTATATGTATAGATTTGCCCATTGATGAGAAATTTGCAAACTCAGCTGACACTGAGAGATGAGAATTTGAAGCTAGGTATGCAGTAAATAATCACCTGTCATCTGGATTGTAGATGGGATTTCTCCTGAGTCAAAGGAAAGGAAGAATGCTACACAGAACAGAAAGGATTGTACTGCTTGGGGCTGCCTGGAGAAATAAAGAATCAACAAATGTATGTGTAATTACAAAAGGGGATGTGTTCAATGGGTACATAGGATCAGAGGCATGATCTTCCACCTTGACCTCTCTGCATGCTGGAGAACCAGAGTCTTGTGTACAAGAAGCACTAGAAGAAATCTAAGAGGCTTGAAGCCTCAGGAAAAAAAAATCAAAGCAGCAGTTCTGCCAGCTGAGGGATACAGTCTTGAAAGTTCCATGAAGATTCATGATGTGCAGCTCCCTA
>NW_004524719.1:0-976 GCF_000260255.1 Octodon degus
ATTTTAGTGAGGACTTTTGCACCTATGTTTATGAAGGAGACTGGCCTGTAATCTCTTTTATATTTCATGCTTTCTCAGGTTTTGGTATTAATTTAATATTTGCCACCAGGAATGATTTTTGGAGTATTTCTTCCTTTTCAATTTCAGTGAAGATTTTGAGGAGTATTGGGATTAAATCTTCTCTAAATCTCTTGTAGAATTTAGCTGTGAATCCATCAGGACATGGGCTTCTCAAAAGATTATGTGTTTTTTTCTTCTTTGGCTGTTATTGCTTCTTTATGTCATCCAAGTTTTTATGTCTTCTTGGTTCAGTTTTGGTAATTGGTAGCTGTCTAGGAATCTGTCCATTTCTTCCGTGTTTTCCATTCCGTGAGAGTAAAGATTTTCTTAGTATCTATAGAAAATCTTCTGTATTTCCAGAGGATCTATAGTAATTTCACTCTTCATTCCTTATTGCTTGAATTTGAGTTTCTTTGTTTCTGTTTTTAGTGAGGTTGGCTAGGGGTTTATCAATTTTGTTTTATCTGTCAAAGAACCAGCTCTTAGAATTATTAAATCTTTGTATTGTTTTCTTAGTCTTGATTGCATTAATTTCTGCTCTAATGTTTATAATTGCCTGCCTTCTTTTGACTTTGGGCTTGGTTTGCTCTTTTTCAAGAAACTTAAGGTGCAGCATTATGGTGCTTATTTGTTCTTGTTGTGTTTTCCTAATGTGTGTGTTTACCACTATAAATTGTCCTCTGAGAACTACTTTCATTGCATCTCACAAATTCCAGTAACTTGTGTTTGAATTGTCATTGAAATGTAGGTATTGTTTAATTTCTTATTTAATTTCATCTGTAACTCACTGGTTGCTGAGGAAGGTGTTATTTAACTTCCATGTGTTTACGGGGTTTTTGCAGTTTCTTTTGTTACTAATTTTCAGTATCATTGTGTTGTGGTGAGATAATAAGCATGGGATGATTTTTTTTCTTGC
>NW_004524719.1:1076-2397 GCF_000260255.1 Octodon degus
CAGTAACTTGTGTTTGAATTGTCATTGAAATGTAGGTATTGTTTAATTTCTTATTTAATTTCATCTGTAACTCACTGGTTGCTGAGGAAGGTGTTATTTAATTTCCATGTGTTTACGGGGTTTTTGCAGTTTCTTTTGTTACTAATTTTCAGTATCATTGTGTTGTGGTGAGATAATAAGCATGGGATGATTTTTTTTCTTGCATTTACTTAAGCATGATCTATGGACTAGTATGTGGTATATTCTAGAGGACATTCCATGTACAACTGAAAAGAATGTGTATTCACATGTTGTTGGGTTGAATACTCTGTATCAGTTACACTAAGTCCATTTGTTCAAAGGTTTGATTCAGTTCTGTTACCTCTTTCCTAAATTTTTTATTGCCTACTTGACCTGTCTTTGTGAGATAAGGGAGTGTTAAATTCCCCTCACAAGATTGAATTACTGCACCTGCTTAGAGAAACACAGAGACTTGGGTTCAATCTGGGTAACACATGCTATGCCAGCTCCATCTCCACATTCTTTAAGCTGGCCACGGAGACTGAGCATGGTGATTTATGCCTATAATCTTAGCGCTGGTGAAGTTGAAAGCAGGAGGATCATTAGGGTCTGATCTGTGTAGCTAGACTTTGTAGTGAATACAATAAAAAAAGAAAAAAAGATTGAATTTTTGGGTATTAGACTTTACATGTCTTTTAAAATTTGTTTTAAATATTTGAATGCTCCTATATTTGGTGCATGCATATTTATGAGTGTTATCCTTTCCTCTGGAAGTGTTCCCCTAACCAGTATGTAGTGATGTGCTTTATCTCATTTGATCATTCTTGGCTTAAGGTTCGGAATGTCTTCTAACAGGATAGCTACCCCTGATTTTTTCTGAGTTCCTAGAGCATGTACTATTGCTTTTCATCCTTTGACTTTCAGCCATGAATTTCTTCATAGTTTAAATGTGTTTCTTGTATACATCATATTTTTGGATTTTTTTTCTCCTTTATAGAGAACACTGTATTCCTTGAATCCTTCTCTCTTCAAACCAAGAAGCAGCTGGCTTACCCAGGCATTGACACTCTCATTTCCACATTAAAGAACATATGATTCCAAGGGGCAATTCCAGATCATCCAGGATACTTTCATATATTAAGGTCCTTTTATTAACAATTTATCTCATCTAAAACCTTAATTTTGCCATTCCATGTAACATAGTAGATCCGTAGTTTCCTTGGATTAGGATTTGGATATGTTGGAAAGCTTAAATGATTGTGACTAGCTGTTTTCTGAATTGTCCTTTGCAGAAGATGTTTTCATTTCCATGAAAAAATTG
>NW_004524719.1:3582-4134 GCF_000260255.1 Octodon degus
TTTTTTCTTAACATGAGGGAGGCCTTGGTTTTTGGTTTGATTTCTTGCACTACAAGAAAATTTATATGCATGAAAAATGTGATTTTTTCTGCAAAGAATTGAAAAGGACAAAGTAAAAAAGTGAAAAAGATGAGATCCACAAGGTGTATTCTGGTGGAGCTAGGGGAGGCTCACACTGAGAACAATGAAATTTCACTCTATGACTCTTTTAATCAGTTCTCTTGCATCCAGGGTTTCATCCACAGTGGAAAAACCTACTTTTGATAAAGTAGTACTAGTTTAATTCAGTGTTCCACTTTTGTCCTTTTAGTTCTAATTCTCTAGATTTAGTTAGTCTTTTTTAGATTTCAATTTTGAATTTTTTCTTCCAATCATCTAGATTTCTTTCTCCAGCATGCTGATCATAGGTTTCTGCTGATTTCTGTTGTTTGTTTTCTGCCGATGTGGCATTATACTCAGCATAAATAAGAAACTTGCACTTGTATATCAAGCTTACTTGAGTGTCTGAATGCACATATCACAGACTTTAGGTCTGCTCCTGTCCTCTGTAGT
>NW_004524719.1:5889-7292 GCF_000260255.1 Octodon degus
AAATCTAAAGAATAATATTTTATGAGAAACAAAAATGGAAAATAAAAGTAATGTGGACAGAGACTAGCAGCAAAATATAGGTGACTCTCTAGGACCTGAAATTGAGATGCTGAATAAACAACAACCTAGTGAATAGAAAAAAGAAGTAGATCTCTGAGAGGTAGGAGGGTGCTGGTAGGGCAACTAGATACTACACAGAGGTTGGAGAAACCTAGTTTAAAATGGAGAAAAGAACAAGTCAGTCTGGGAAGTTAATCCTTGCTCCCAGGGAGGAGACATTTCTCCACTGACACAAGGTAAGTGTGGAAAGAGTCAGTAGCTCAAGGAGAAACTAGGGACTGAAATTTCATCATTAACCCCAAAAGAAGCCAGCCCAGGGCTATTGCCAACTGCAAAAAAATGCACAAGTTTTACTCTGAAAGGAAAACTTTTCATAAGAAAGGCTAGAACTGGAAAGAAATCCAATGCAGCACCTGCTCTATTTGAGAACATTCAGTCAGAAGCCATTTCAGAAAGGAATTGGTTGTTTAATGCTGAGCCACAGAACAACTACACTTAAGAGTTTCTGGAGCCACCCTATCACAGTGATTGGGTGGAAGATGGCCACGAGATACAGTTGTAGAGAGGGCTAGATGCAGATCTAAGGCTGGGAAGGACACAAGGCCACTACCCTTCATGGTGGTGAGAAACTGGGTCAGGCATCTGTGTCATTTAGAGGGGCTTGGCTCTGTAAGCGCTGACATTGTGTCCAAAAGCTTACTTGAAGCCCTCATCCTACTGCATATGTACAATAGTGTACTCAGCGGTTTGTTTGCTTTACCTGTCTACCAATATGAGCAGGGAGGTGGTTTAGCATGGACTATTGCCTTAGCCTGAGGAATGGACTGTGGTGCCTCTCACCAGGTGGTCAACTTGCAAACCTACTAGCTGTAAAGCTAGACAAAGAACCCATGACTTGGTGTGCATGGTAGAACATAGGAGCTGGAGCTGCCACAGTGACTAAGGATGGAAATTATGGGAAGCATGTGACCAGTGTGAGGACAAAGTGTCAGACAGGATTAGAGATAGCGCTGATGATGGTGGTAATATCTACAGAGATACCATAAAAACAGTAAGAAAGCATGGAAAACGAATCTAACATTTAATAGCTGACACAAAGACTAATCTAAGATTATTTAGAATTAGTAAAGATCAGATTACAGCATACAGGGCCAGCCAGATAGCTCAGCAGATTAAAGCATCTGCTTACACAGACACAGCATCTGGGGTTTGATCCTTCTCGTGCTATGCCAGCCTCGCCCCTGGGGCATGCTGAGAAGGTGAATGAGATTGGGTGTGGTGGCCCATGCCTGTAATCTCAGCAATTGGGAGGTTCAAAATGGGAGGATTACTATAAGTCTGAT
>NW_004524719.1:7712-9042 GCF_000260255.1 Octodon degus
CATTGCTATCTGCCTGTATCAGCCTCCATAGTGCTGAAATTATGGTTGTGTGCCATCATGCCCAGTTTTGGGACCAGCATGGTGCACCCAGGGTTCTGGAGCCCGCACAGCATGTGGTACCAGAACCTGGACTGAACCCAGGTCCTAGTGCTTGCCAGGCAGACATTTAGATGGCTAATCTATCTTCCTGGCCAACACAACTTTAAAAATAAATAAGCTTTGAGTGAAGTGTTTTAAACCCTAAAAGGAAAAAAAGAAAATCTTTGAACTCAGAGTGATATTTCCTGCAAAACTTTTGTTCAGAAAGGTTGAGAAATAATATTTTCCCATGACACTTTATTTATTTATTTATTTATTTATTTATTTATTTATTTATTTAACTTTCTGCAAAGCTTTATTCCAGAGGGGCTCAGTCTTTCTTGGCAGCTGCCTTCCTCATGTCGGCCAGCATGTTGCTCAGCTCCTCATGCTTCCTCTTGGCGCGGATGTGCGTCCCCACCCTTTTCTTGATGAACTTGAGGGCGCACTTGTCCTTGGAGACCTTGAGCAGCTCCGTGGTGTGCCGCCCATAGGGGGCGAAGCCGCACACCTCCTGGATCATGTCCCGTACGAACTTGGTGTGTTTGGTGAGACTTCCGCGGAGGCAGCTGTGCCTCGGTTTACTCACATTCTTAGTCACCTTGTGGCCCTTGTTGAGGCCCACGGCCATGGGATAGCGGAGGGCCATGGCTACTCTTTTTCAATGGTTGCTGTGGCAGAAGGACCCCTCCCATGACACTTTAAAAGAATCATGACTACTATATTATTACTTTAAAAATTCTCAAGGGTATCCTTGAAAGAGACAATAAAGGGAACAATTTCAAAAGTCTAATTCAATGAGTACATCAGAGAGAGTGATCAGTTAGGTAGTAGGGAAATAATAATATTTTATAATATCGTTACAATATTATAAAATATTATCAAAATAGGTTAATACCTTTCAGTAGTAAGTCTCAAGTAACTTTTAACCTGACAAGACCTAATGGTATGTTGTATTTTATTTTTATTTATTTTTCATAATTTTGTTGACAAACATAGCAATGAGACAGTTTCAAATCAAATCGCTAGGACAGCTTCAATAACTAACACACTACATACATTCTTCTTAGTGGTTAATTGCTGTACGAGATTTGGACTTGATATCCTATTTACAAACACCATTAGAACAAATCATTCTATACATTAAAAGAATGTAACTATGTATCTATCCCATCCACTTTGCATACACAGATACAAAATGGATATTCATTTGTATCCCCTTTTTTCTAAGTTCCGTTATTTGAATATTATA
>NW_004524719.1:18857-26073 GCF_000260255.1 Octodon degus
CACAAAACAGAACTGTATGACACAATGGAGACCTCTGAGGGACATTTATAGCTATGAATGTCCATATCAGAAAAGAAGACCCCAAAATTCTATCAAAATGCTCTTAAAAATATTATCTACTTAAGAAATTTATCAGAATCAAAAGCAATACAAAAATACATAGCATTTTCCACATCAATAAATTCATTTCTTAGAAAGAAGCTAGTAAAACAATATCACTCTTAATAACATCAAGAATACTTAGATATTTACAAATTAACCTAACTGAGGGAATGAAAAATCTACAGTGAAACCTACCATACTCTGAAAAAAAGGAGAGTGAAGAGGACAGTAGAAAATGGTAAGATAGCCACTGTTCCTGGATAGGTGGAAAAAAACTTGTCAAAATGACCATAGTTTTAGTGCTGCTGCAATCAAAATACCAATAGCATTCTTTCCAGACTAGAGAAAGCAATCCTAAAATTCATATAGAGGCAAAAGAGACCAAGCATGGCAAAAGAAATTTCAAGTAATACATACAAAGTGGGACATATCACAATACCTGGTTTCTACTTTTATTTCAAAGTAACAGTGTTAAAACAGCATGGTACGAGCACAAAAACAAAGATGTACATTGATGGAACAGAAAGGAGGACACAGAAAGCACCCTAAACATATTCAATTATCAGGTCTTTGACAATGGAATGAAAAATTATGCTGGAAGAGAGATGACTTCTTTATTTTTTATTATTTTTAATTTTTACAGTACTGGGGATGGACCTTGCACTTGCCAGACAGGCACTTATGCCACTGAGCTACATCCTCCACTCAAGATAACCTCTTTAACAAAGTTTTAATAAAATTGCATGTCCAAAAGCAGAAGATTGAGTCTGGACTCATATCTGCCACAATGTGTTAATTTAAAATCAAAATACATCAAATATTTAAGTATTAAAATAGAGCTGTCTAATTTATTGAAAGATAAAACAGGGGAACTCTTGAACAACTAGACATAGACAAAACCTAACTGAACAGAATCCCTATTGCACAAGAAATATCAGCAAGAATTCAGAAAGTTAATAATAAGGTAAAAAGCTTCAGCACATCAAAGTATACAAGCAACAGAGACAAGGAATTACTTATAGAATGGGCAAGAAATTTTTTCAGTTACACACTCAGACAGAGTACTAATACCTAGAAGATATAAAGATTGTGAAATATTACCCCCTGAAAGATCCAATAAAAAATGGATATCTGAAATGCTTAGACTCTTCTCAGAAAAAAGCAGTACAGTTGTCCAATAAATATATGAAAAAAATTCAGTATTTTTGGCCACTAGATGAATGCAAATTAGAAAACTTTTGAGATAACATCTTACTTTAGAGAAAATAGACATCATTCAGAAATGGAATGAAAAGAAATATGATGAAAAAATGGGGAGAAAAGGGCTTTTCTACATTGTTAGTGGAAATGAGAACTAGCACTGCCTTAACCACTATAGAAATTGGCATGGAGATTTCTTTTTTTCTTTCTTTCTTTCTTTCTTTCTTTCTTTCTTTCTTTCTTTCTTTCTTTCTTTCTTTCTTTTTTTTTTTTCAGAACCAGTGATTGAACTCAGGCCCTTGCACTTGCCAGGGAAGCGTTTATTCTACTGGACCATCTCCCCCACCCCAGCATGGAGATTTCTTGAAATACTAAAAAAGAGAAATTGCATTTGATCTAGGTATTGCATTTGATCTAGGTATTTCTTCTAGGTACTGTCTCAAAACTGTTATTGACAACATGTTACATCTCTTGCATGACCAATGCTGAACATTTTTTCATATGTTTATTTACCTTTTGTCTTTCTTTATTTGTGAAATGCATATTCATCTCAGATGCCCCATTTTTGGATTTGGTCTTTGACTTTTGGGGGCCTGATTTTTTAAAAATTCTTTATATGTTCTAGATATGACTCTTTTGCCTGAGGGATAGTCTAATATAATTGTTTCCCATTTCATGGGTTTTCTTTTTACTCTCTTGGTGATTTCTTTTGACATGCAGAAACTTTTCAAAAAGATGAGATCCCAGTTGTTGCTTGTTTGAATTATTTCTTGTGAAGTTTGATTTTTGTTTATGAACTCTTTACCTACCCCAATATCCTTAAAGTTTCTACCTCCTTTCTTTTCCAGAAGATTTAGTGTTTTAGTTTTGATATTTAAATCTTTGATCCATTTTAACTGTAGTTTTGTGCATGGTGATGGGCATGGGTCTCTTTTAAGCCTTCAGCTTGTGGAAAGGTACAACAGATACTTTGAAAAGGAAAGAAATTGTTCAATGGGAAATAAAGACTGGGATCAGGAAAAGGACAAATGAAAGGGGGGAATTGATAGATAGATACATAGATAGATAGATAGATAGATAGATAGATAGATAGATAGATAGATGATATGTATTTGCAGACTAGTTTGGATAATTGTGTTGTTGGATTTTGCTGGTTTTCTGAAAGGAGCAGTTAATGCTTACAATGTTTTTTTTCTTTTTAACTCTGATTACTTCTTGTTTTGAATTTCTTATAATTTCTTTGTTACTACTTTGTCTTGTTTTTTTCTTGAAAGAAATTTTTTATGTTCATATCTGGTAATCTGAACAATTAATTTGAAGATAGCATCATGTAATGCAGCAAACATTGTGGAATTCTTATTACTTGGTTTAGTGAAGTCTTGTATCCTTTCGAATGATTTTTTCCATCAAAGATCGCATTGCAGTCATGCATCATTTCGTTGATGGTAGCCCAGCTCGCAATGGCTGAGTCTCGGATGTGGCTTGTCTATTAATTAAAGGAGTGGCTAAAGGAAAGGTGGTATTTTTTTAAAAGCAGATGGCTACTTTTTCAAAAAGAATGACACACATAAGCTACTTGGAGGAAACTGGGACCTTAACATAAAATAAAATGTATTAGATACAAACATAAATAACACATGGTTTCTTTCATATGAGAAAACCAGATAATAACTTGAACAGCAAAATAAAAGATAGATGATAGGAAGTAGGGGATCTTCTGCAAAAGGGAAAGGGACAAAGAGATGGCAGGAAGCGGAAGACAGGACAGCAGGAAGGAATATTAAACAAGGAGGAATTAAGATGTGGTGTGTACATACACTAACTCCCTGTGATGAATGTAATCATTTATTGCAAATACATACTAACAAAGCAGTAAGAAAAAAGGGCAAAAGTTAATCAAGGAAAAATGTGCTATAAATATTCAAAAAATAGGATTATTTACCAAGTTATTTTTCACAATTACTCCTTTTGCATATTCAATATTTCCGCAGTTCCTTATTATATCTGTGATGGTTGGTTTTGAAAGTTAGGAATACCTCTTTCAGTAAGCGTGAGTCAGGCTAAGGTGCGTTATCAGCCGCACGGTTCCTGGCTGAGCCTTCGTGAGCAGAGGTTTCTGTGCTGTGGCCCAGGTTCAGGGTGGTTGGTCACGATCTGCTCTGCGCTCTCTGAGGTCTAGGGTTATACGAGAGGAGCATAGCCTGTGTGGACCTATAGCTGCTGTCCTGACTTAAAATGCTGTACTTACCATTTCCGTGCACAATTTACTGATAAGAAAAAATTACATGGCTACGACTGAGTTCAGTAGTTTGGGGATTCACAATTAAGGAGGGGAACCAAAAGAAAAAGATTAAAGTGAATGTAAATATGACCTCCCACATCCGCTAACTCTCTAGGAAGACCCCTGTGCACTCAGAGATTAATTTAATTCTCCACAGTCATACAACTGGCAATTTATCAGACTAGGACTCACACTTGAACATCTGACTACTCAAGCTAAGATTACAGTTTCACTCTGCCTGGGCCCTGAACGTGGGGAGAAAGCAGAACAAAATGGATTTGCTGACATCATTTTTAGAGGAGTTGTCTTTATTAGAGCTGCCTTCCATTAATGTTCAAATTCAAAAGTTCCCATTCCCTTCCTTTTCTCCCCTGTTCCTTTTACCATACTACAGTCTTAACTTTCATCTTTACACTCAGATTTTATTTGCTCCTTCATGCGTAACAAAGTCTACACAGTTATTTGAAGGTGCAGGTGGTATGGATAACAGTCCTGATGTTTAATGACACAAAGACACAATGAAGTCATGGGAAAAGTATATATAATGCTTTCAAATGTTTAAAGTAGATACGAGATTGGTTCCAATAATTGTGGCTTCAGTTACCAAGATTATTTGGCATTTCTATGCTTTGCGGTAAAAGTTAAAACTGGATTCCGGTATAAATGATTTCTCTTTAATTACTGTGAACTCTCATAATGCCATTTAGCAGTCATTCTTAAACAATGAATGCCTGGAAACAGATATGTTATAAAAATAGAATACAGAAGGCGTTTGTAACATTCATATAGTTTTCTTACAGAATCCACAGTATGTAGACATTATACATATTAGTCACTTTCAAAGAATAAATTTTGAATGAATAAGTCTGTCTTTAGTTTTGTAGCTATGTTTTAGCTAATTTATTTTAAGAAGTTCTTTAATAGTTTAATTTTATTTACTTAAATATATTTTAAGAGTAATGTGGAAAAATACTTTACATCTTGATTTTATTTGTTAAATATTCTTTCGTATATAATTTTATAAAACAGAAAATCCTAGGGATTAAATGCTTAAGAATTTTATTCTTGATTTTGTGTTAGTTATATATGATAATAAGGTGTGTGGAAGGCAAGCATAAAGAAAAGTATTTTGAAAGTTCTGAATAGAAATTAAATAAAAACTTGCAAAGAACACTGTTGTACAGGTGTTGAAATCTTTAAAATACTATAAACAGCATTTTTATTGTTAAATTAGAATGCAGTTATAGTGTTAGCTCTTCTAGTACTAATTCTCTTTGAATACAAACAATCCTAGACAAGGACATGTGCTACTACGACCTAGCAACATTCTCTACCCTGGTATTGTACCTTATAATATAGCCAAATAAATACTGTATGAGAAAATGAAAAACGCTTACAAATAATTTTATGAATAGAAATTAGTTTTAAATTATTATGGATTCATTTATAAATTACTATAAATATTTGAACTATATATTTATTCAAGATAAAGTAGCATTGCAATCTGAGATAAAAATCACACTGACAAAGTAATTAGACTTGAAATTTATGGGAGGAGGCCAGTTGGAGAAACTGGTGGTTATTTTGAGTCACTTTTTTTCTACTTGATTTTTCCTGGTTAATGTATTGAAAGTGTTCTGCTTTCTGTTGCCTGGTCAATGCTTATTACATCTGGTTTCAAATTAACAGCATCATAAGACTTAAATTCTCCAGCCGATTTCAGATTTCTGAAGTCATAAAAGCATTTAGCTGGAGAGATTCATCTTTCTTCAGTAATTTCTTTCAAATGTAAGATAATCTCACTTTTAGGCCTGAGCTCATTAACATTCTTTCATTGAATCTGAAGTCATCCAAGAACAAATGAAGCTTGTGAATTCCAAGTTATTTTCTGATTTATTTATCAGATTGCTTCAGAGCTTTTAGCCCATTTTGCTACAAATAGGAATTTTTATAATGAAAATACGATGTAGGACACTAAATGTTATGCTTAATTATTTTTTAATCTCTAAACATCATAACACCTGAAAATATAAGCAAGAACATGTGTAGCCATAGATTCCCTACAGTTTGTTTCCATGTATATAATCGTAGAGTTGGATTTATTAACTATATTTTTATATAGTGATACACATTTCAACAAGAACCAATCTTTGTGCTCAAGTTCACAATCTATCTCTGGAAACAAAACATCTTTGTGCTTAGAAACACTGGATTACAAAAACAGTTTTATTTTGCGTTGCTGTTTTATAATATTTCATATATTCTTCTCATGTGATCTCAGAACCATGCGATCACATGGGAAGAAAATGTGAAATGTTATAAACATGTTTCAAACAGACATTTATAATTCAAGTTCTGAGTTAATACAATTAACAGCATTAAAGTTTACAAAGTAGTCAAGATACAGAGCTTCCACCCTCACTTATCTTTTCAGCATAAGACCTTGTTGCATGCTTAACATATTTTATTTATGTATTTATAGTCCTTATATGCTTTGCCATCCTCAGTAGAGTTTTATTAACTTATGCAATTTTCTAAAAAAAATGTATTTCTTAATTAAAAACTTTGAAACCAGAAAGCCAGCCTGTAGTTTTAATGTGCCCTATAAAATTACCTGGGATAGGGTCAACAGTTTTGGTTGTTGACGGTGCACTGTTTATCTCCACCTACTGAACAAGAATTTGTGGGCTGGTGAGATAGCTCAACCGGCTAAGCACCTGCTTAGGCAAGTGTAGGAACTGGGTTCAATCTCTGGCACCACATGTCATGTTGGCCCAGCCCCTGGGCACACTGAGCAGGCCACTGAGACCAGGCATGGTGGTTCTTGCCTGTAGACCCAGCGCTGGGGAGGCTGAAAACACGAGGATCACTGTGTGTCTCAGCTGCGGAGTGAGACCCTGTACCAAATATATTTTAAAAAAATATTATTTGTGGAGGTGTGTGAAGGACATATGTTCTGAACCACTCTCTGGATAACACATAGCACACATTATAATGGTAAAAACCTTGCAAGTGAAGGAAGATGATAAAACTGTTTGATAAATAAATTGTGATTGATCATTAGGTGATGTCTGTTGTTAAACTAAGATTTTTCATGCCTAGGTGATGATGGGTTATTAAACATTGCTGACATAAAGAGATGATTTATTTATTAAATAAAATGTTACATTTTAGGATAAATAACTTAATAATGTTATAAAATATAATGAATGTTAGAGATTGAAGGTAAGATGAGATTTTAATATTCATTTCACAATTGTAGTCATACAATGGTGAAAGAGATCAACAGAATGTGATGAATGAAAATGACAGTTTCCTCAGTTTTTCGGCACAAATTTGCACTGCTCTTTCCTCCAGTGAGCAGTTAAGGCTCTTGACCTAGAGTTAGTGCTACATACACGAGCACCCTGGTTCTGCGGCTTCCCCCTTCTTATGCTGAGCAACAATCACTGCCAACTCTGCTACTGACGGCCCCATAAATTCATATGGTAAATCCTCCTGCATGAGTACACATGTATTTTCCTTTTAAAATTTTTATTCATTTTAATAAGAAAAAAGAATAGCACTTTGTAGGCCCAGCAGGTGTGTTGCGAACTTCACAAAAGTGCAAATAAAGGACAGTTTTGTTGTGAA
>NW_004524719.1:26346-26798 GCF_000260255.1 Octodon degus
TGTTCATATGAGTTCAATTAAGTGTCACAAAAAGACTTATGAAGATGGGACTATAATGATTGAAATACTGAGAGAACAAAATTCAGATCTAAAGAAATCTAGTGATTACCTACTATTCCAGAAGCTGAAATTGGAAGAAACATAATTTTAGCCAAAGAAATTTGAATAAAGACACAATATTCTTGCTATGTTATTTAGTACTTATGCCTCAGTTATGAACCTCATGAGAAAAGAAAACCATGAAAGATCACAAAACTTATAATTAACTGTACAAAGAATGAGGAGAATTTCCACTGGGAATCAAACCCTGGTACACTTCGCTTGCCAAAGCAGGTGCTTAGTCTGCTGAGCTATCTTGCTGGCCCAACTCTGGGACATTCTAAAATCTGATCTAAGCTTTTTTACCCTCCAATTTGTTTCTATTATTTTGACCTGATAAGGTCAAGCTGTTT
>NW_004524719.1:27108-32506 GCF_000260255.1 Octodon degus
TCCTCCTCCTCCTCCTCCTCCTCCACCATTTTCTTGCATTTTTCACATCAGTGCCCAATCTGTTGAAGCATAATCCAAAAATACCACCATAAGTATTTTTCTAGTTTTCCAAATTCTTCTTCCATCCATTTACCCAAGAAGTCCACATATTCTGAGAACTCTGATGAAACAACTATATTCTTCATAAATTGTACAGCTCATGTAGTGGGCATTAACTTTATGGTAATTACTGTCCTGCTATTATAGGCATATAGGATAGATAGAAATTAATGCAGCCAGAGAGGGCTGTAGCTTTCAAGGGAGTCAGCACAAACAGTGAGGACATCAAAGTTGTGATGGAGACACATGTGAAGATGGAGCTGCAATGAGTAGCCTAAGGGATAATCAATAACTTGAAGTTCCACTGTAATTAGTGCCATTAGGTCCTGTAACTCCAGATAGGCACCAGATGTCCAGATGGGTGAGCAGAACACCTGGACCCATTCCTTCTCCCAATGTCTTTGCCCTTTATGTGTACCCTTGTGACATGACTTGTTTCCCTGTTGGGTCAATATTAAGCAGCTATATTTATAATCTTATAGACTGACTGTAGTCTGAACTACATTGTACCTGCATGTGATTTTGTTGTATACATTATTCCTGCAAAAGATACATAGTGGAAGCCCATTTGAAGTCCCTCCTGGATATCCAGGACCTATTCTTCTTCCCCTTATTTCCAATAAAGCTCTCCTAATTTCCTCCTTTGATTCACAACTTCATTTCTCAATGTCATGAGACTACGAACTCAGTACATTTGACATACAACATGTGAATAGTATATTTTTCCTAAATCATTGTAACCTGGAAATAAAAAAGAAATGAAAAATACAATTTAGTCTGTGAATTTAAGGACATTAGGTCTAACAGGAAGATCAATAAGTAAATATAAGACTAAACACATTGTGGTAGAAAAGTATCGAACCAGCGATCAGAAACATGACATTGATTTTAGAAACAGCTAAAGATTGAAATATATGGTGTATGTGAGAGAAAGACTAGAAGATAGGAGTCAAGAAAAGAGATTAGGGGCTTGGGAGATAGCTCAGCTGTTTAAGCACCTGCTTGACAAGGTAAGGACCAAGTTCAATCCCCAGTACCACTTGCTGTGTTGGCCTTGTGCTGAGTCAGCCACCAAAACTAGGCGGGGTGCTGTATGCCTGTCATCCCATTGTGGAGGAGGCTGAGACAGGAGAGACACTGTGAGTCAGCAGTGTAGTGACACTGCATATCAGATAAATAAATAAATAAATAAGAAAAGAGATTAGGGGTCCAGAGAGAAGCTCAGTGGCATGAGAACCTCCCTGGCAAGTGCGAGGTCCTGAGTTTGATCCTCAGAGCAACAACAGAAAATAAATAAATAAATAAAAAGAAGGAAAAGAGATCGGGATCACACTACTGATAGATTGTGTGTGCTACAACATGAAGTTTGAGATGTTTCCCAAGCTCATCACAACACACTACCAAAATTTTTCTCTTACTTTCTGGTAAAGAAGTTGCTCCCTTCCTACCTTGAAGATAAATTCTTATTTGACAGTCTCCTTGTGTGAGATTATCTATTGAGAGTATTTATTGTGTCATTTCTATTTAGAGCATCAAAACTTGCTTAACGTTTATGCATAGATACATACAAAATACATGAGTAAAATGATATGTGATTTAAAAGACCAAGAATTAGCTGAATACCAATGATAATTTTATAAGGCTCAAGATTATAAAAATAGATCAGATAAGAGGAGATAAAAAAGTTAAGACTTGAATTATGCAGTTACTTTATCACACTTAGTAGCTGCAATTGTGATTTTCAGGACAGATTCACACTCATAACGATTAAATTATTTTATTTTTTTTCCAAGTGAACATTTTGTTGTGTGCTAAATGAAGTCATTTTCTATAACTTTTTAAAGCATCACACCTGCTTTAAAATGAATAGTATTTCATGAAATCAATATAGCTATAATATTTTATTCATGTTAAAAATATTTAAAGTAATTCAAGGATTTACTCATATAATTAAGATTACTCATGAGATCTGGCATGACAAAGTGCAGAATCTGCCTAAAATGCAAGCTCTAATTGTATATGTGGAAATAAAGATATCAATGAAAACGCACTTTAAACCTGAAACTGCAAATTTGGGGAAAATAACTTTGGTTCTCAACCTTCTTTGTTTATCAGGAAAGTCACTCCAATCCCCCGAATCATGATTCTTATACTACAGAAGGATTCACTTGGGTCCTTGGTTCTGAAACCTTCACAAAGCTACTTATGTATGTTATCAATTACTTCCACTTGAAATGTTTATAACATCAGTATAACTGTATATATTCGGTTGATATTACTTTCTAGAAGGTTTCAGCCGGAGCACAAATTGCTAAGTTATCACAGCCCTGATCCAACAGGGCTGCGTCCCCCTAACAGCAGCCTGTCTCCCCAGTGATCGCTTCCTCCGCCTTCCGCACTCCAGCCCTGGATGCAACTTCCTTTCACCTTTCCCGCCTACGCAAGGGGGTCTCCAATCAGCTCCTTGTACATCGCTGCCCCTGCCCCTCAAACTCTGCTCCTCACAAACGTCTATAAAGTGTCTGCCTTCCTTTGTCTCAGGTCAGAGTAGACCCCCATCTCCCTGTGATTAATCCTCTGTGTCCTCAAAGATGATAAAGGCCCCCTCCTCACTTTCTTTTACTTCTGCTTCTCTGCTGTGCTGGAAAAAATAACATTTTGGTGCTGTAACTGAGATAGGCAAGATGTGTAGCTCCTGGGGGTCAATCTGCCTCCAATTTTTGAGACCCCCGTTTGTAGGCCAATCTCCTCTCTTCTGGCACTTGTCTATTAGCTGTTCCTAGCCTACATTCAACACTGATCCATCTCATTTCTCACAGGTGAGCTCTTTCTCATTTCTCAGGCTTTCTTGTCTCAGTTTCTCAGTCTCACTCTCAGAAATCATGGGCCATTGAAGGAAATCTATTGCATCCTTTGGCCAGGGGAAGCTGCCCTTACTTTCCTTGGACATGGCTGCTGACCACATGCCCCAAGGCATAGTACTTCTCCTCATTCCCTGTTAGCCCAGAGTCAACTGAGATAAAACAGCTGCGAGGTGCTCATATTTCACACTCTGGAGAGCAGATGCTCTATGGAGTGTGAAGCTTTTGGCTCACCTCAAATTCAATCACTTTGGGAAATATTCATCCCCAATCCCCAAAGACACGCTGCTTTGGTGCCTCATTTTTCCTAATCTTGGCTCCCTTGGCCTCTGGGGGGGCCATAAAACCAAAAGAATTAATCTTTTTCTGCCAGATGGCTTGGCCACAATATAAACTTGAAAATAGCAATCAATGGCCTGAGGGGAGAACTTTTGATTCCTTAAAACTCTGTTATTATAATGGCAAATGGCCAGTAATCCCTTAAAAGTCTTTATTGCTCTCAGGATATGCCCCCGCCCAACCCTCTTCAGGACGTTCCTCCTCTTGGTTTCACCCCTCCTCCATACCCACAACCTGTCACTGAGCCTCTCACTCTTCTCAAGCTGTCACTCTAAGCTCTCCTCCCTCTACTGCCCCTTCACCCTTTTGTCCTCTGTCCACCTGTCTGTACCACTCTGTCCTCTTCCTCCAACTTATCCTCACCTTTATCTGCCCCCACCCAGGCTGTAACCATTTGTCTCAAAGGCAATTTGCTCCTGTCCAGGTGCACCCCTCCCTTTGTGATTGGGCTCTGGATCTGGCAGTGGGGGGACAATAGCCCACAGAACTTTATCTATCCTTCTCTTTCAGCTGAACCTGCTGTTCTCTTCCCCTCAGCCACCTCAGCACATGGTTCCCAGTTGCACTGTGAAAGGAAATCTAAGTCAGTGGCTTCCCAGCCCTACCCCAGACTGTGCCAAAGTCAGGAAAAAAGCCTCTTTCTCTGGTTTGGTCTCTGTCATTTGGCCTCAAATATCCACTGCAAGCTGCAAAAGCTAGAGGAGGGTGCGGGAATAAATGTACAACTCTAATATATGGAAAAGCCTGTTAGACTTTTGATTCTCATGCACCTTTGTCAACAGTTACCCAGATGATGGCCCCACTTACAAAGCAGAGAGTGCTCAGTGTTGTCCAAAGTCTCGAGTAAAAGACAATCTCAACTCATGCATCCCCAGTGATAGCAGACTTAGTGGGACATGTGAAGCCAGTTTGTTGAGACAATACCTAATGGCCATGGAAGCAAGAAGGGATTAAACTCCGCATTTAAAGACTCTTTGAGTCAGATATATTGAGGAAATGTCAGTCCCCCTGAAGTATACACTTCTTGCCAGTCTGAAAGTCTGGAACTTGTTAGCTGTCAGTGATCCTCCACCATACAGTGTTTAAGCCTTATACTCTGCTCACTTTGCTTGTTCCTCCTCAAATTTAGTTGATTGTGTTAGACCTAAAAGAAAAATAGAGTGACTACAAACACTTTTGGCTTTCATTTATTTCTTATATGAGATCTCTGCTAATTGACCTACAAAAAGTTCTGACTAGTCTCTTTATAATTACAAGCTTTAAAAAGCTATTACAAACTAATTTTGGCAAAAATACATGAGTGCACTCTGATTTTGTGAAGATATTTGTTTGTGTGTTCTGTGTATTTGCCTATGTGTTTGTAGGTCATTCCGTGAACAGCAGTTCCTCTTTTTATAGACATAAAAGGGTACTTTCTTTTGAGTTACCAGCTGGTCTAAATGATTTATAAGTTGGTCAATTCATGGGTTATCAAAAATTGAAGCTAATTAAAGAAAATTATTGGGAAGTGGAAGAGTTTATTATACAGGACTCCAGTTGGTGAATAGAGTGGTAGTCAACCTTTGTTCATTAAAAAGGAGCCCCCATTATTCTCCATAGTCTCTTGGAAGATTCCTCCAATAATTTGGTCATTGGTTAAGAGATAAAGTATTTTTAAAAAAATAAAATAAGGTTTTCTCATAAAAGATGCTCTTGCTGGGCTGGGGAGATAGCTGGGTTCCTGATTGGCAAGTGCAAGAACCTGAGTTCAATACCTGGAACCACATGGTTTGCTGACACCAGAATCCTGGGTGCAGCATGCTAGCCCTGAGGTGTGATGGTGCATGCCTGTAACTCCAGTGCTTGGGAGGCTGAGGTGGGAAGATCTGCATGAGTTCCAACTGTGTAGGAAGATCCTTATCAAATAAATAAATAAAAAGATGCTCTTGATATAAAACTATGAGAATATCATGGTGTGTTAAATGTATTCAGGAATTCCAAGTGTACAGTAGTTTACAATATGAAACTGATAAGGATATTTTCTTTCATATTTAAATATATGCCTTTCTCTTATGCTTCATGTAAAGTCAACATGGGGTCATCAGTCAAATGATAATTTT
>NW_004524719.1:33242-34064 GCF_000260255.1 Octodon degus
TGAGATAAGGAGTAGCAGTGCACGGTGGTTAGGGGAAAACTTCAAGAGGAAGAGATAATAGTCATAATTATGTACGCACCAAATATTGTAGCACACAGCTACATAAGACAAATTTTATTTTTTGTTTATTTATTTATTTTTTACATTAACAGTAGCCACTGCTCAAGTTTATTTGGTATGGCAGTTGGTGTGACACTGGCTTTTACTGTTCACAGGTAGGTCCTTTCTTTTTACTTTATATGACAATGATATATAAAATCCTTTAAAACAGTTATGCACGAGACATCAAATATTGGATTTGTACAGTGGATCCCAGGCTATGACCAACTAGGGAAAGATCAGACAAGGCTTGGTGGGTGAAGCTGTGTGACAGAGTAACACATATCTGTTTGAAGAGTTACTGGAGCCTGTGCAGTGAGTTGTCTCAGATATGCTGGGCTACTTCATATTGACCAGGACTTCAAGTGCAGCAGCATCCAGCACCAGGACAGAGCTGTGGGGTTTTGTGAGCTGTTCCTACTTCTGAATTTTGGAAACTGATGTTTTTCCCAGGCCATTTAATAGTGCTGCTTCAACCAGACATCAGATAGAAACAACCATTGGCACAACTCCTGTAGGGACTGGGGAGATAGCTCAGTAGAATAAATACTTGCTTGGCAAGTCTTGAATTCAATCCCCATTACCTGAAAAAAATAAAAAAATGAAAATAAAAATAAGCCTTCCTGGAGTCTGGACAGTGATGTGGCGACACTGGGAGACTACAATTTCAGCTCCTTCTGGCTCAACCACAGGCATCCACACTCTTCTTCAAATGTGCCTCTT
>NW_004524719.1:34164-43455 GCF_000260255.1 Octodon degus
ATATATATGCTTTATATATGCCATTAAATTTAGAGATGCTTAGCCAAAATGGAGACCTCATCATGACTGCTATGCTACACTGCTATGTGACTATTAATGTCAAATTTTCTCTGTAAGATTATATAACTGTTGTCTTTTAAACATTCTACAGGGACTCAATTATTAGAATGTCTGTAGTTGGTAAGAAACAACAGTTCTCTGGGTACACTTTATATTTCAAGGTGCTTAATACTCAGATAAAATTTTAATAATTACATGCATTGTTCTCACTACAATATAATGTCATTAGAAGAGGATAACGAACATTTGGCCACAGAGAGACACTATGTATTATTCCAAACTACATCCAGAGATTAACTGACATTAATAGATAGCTTGCTTCTGACATTTATGCCAAACTTAAAAGACAGATCTTATCCCTCAGACCCCACAGTGGGGCTTACTTAATCTGGTTTTCTATGCCTTTAATAATAGACACAGAAATTGACTGTACACATGTGCCAGCTTTTGGCTGCAGCACTCAGGGCTCCCATCAAAGCAGGACTTAGGCAAGGTGGTGCTAAGCCTAAACAAAATGCTCAAAATGCTGTCAGCTGAAACCCTCCTGGACCATGTTTCATGTGTGTGAAGGACATTGGGCATTTGCCTGCCTCCACGTGTGATCATCTCCAGGACTTGATCCCATCTTCAAGTTTGAGGGTCCCTGGATATATGACTGCCCTGTCTGCCAGAGAGTAGATAAATCATCTAATTTCCCATCCCCACAGAAGAATTCACTGTAGCCAGATGCATTGATAGTTGACCTGCTTGGTTTTTGCACTGAAGAAGACTGACAGAGCTCAGGGTCCTCAACCCCCATCAAGGTATCTTTGTCACAGCCAAAGTCTCACTGGACATTTCATGTAGGACATGGGGATCACATATAGTGTTCTTCCTGAACTTTTATGTTACTATCTTCAATCTACAGTCTCCATAGTGGATGTTGATGGCTGACCTACATGACCCCTTCAGACAGTGCCCAATCCCTGGTGACTGCAGACACAATTCTTATAATCTTGTGGTCCCAACCTGCCCCACATCTCTCATCTTTTGAAAGATGTCTTCCAAAAGCTCCACTTTTCTTTCTACTCTCTCCCCACATGCTCATCCTACGTACCTATGCGCAGACAGCTCCTCCTTCACTTTTCCCTTGTTGACCACATTCTCTGGGACACTTCCAGTCCCCACTTGTACCATCCATGCTACCAGTGTACTAGTTTGTTTCAGGGATACCTCAGTCTTTCCCTGTGTTCCCCAAAACCCAATAGCCCCTAAACACCAACAGGGACTAAAGCCTATAATACACTATCTCCTTATCAATGGTTTTCTTAAAACTTCCCACTCATCATATACTAACCCCATTCTTCCTGAACTTAAATTTAATGGTTCCTATTATCTAGTTCAAATCTCACAGTTATCAATAATGCAGCCACACCTATTCACCCAGTGTTGCCAAAACCCTACGTTATCCTTTCTTATATCCCTTTTTCCACTACTGACTTTATTATCCTAGACTTCAAAATGCCCTTTGCACCATTCCCTTATGCCCAGGTTACCAGGACCTCTTTGTTTGCACATAAAGAGAACAGACATCCTCTATTCTCAACAATTCACATGGAAAGTCCTGCCTCAGGGATTAAGAGACTCTCCTGGGGTGGGGGGCAGGGATATAACTCAGTAGAATAAGTGCTTCCCTGGCAAACACAAGGCCTGAGTTCAATCCTTGGTTCTGAAAAAAAAAAGTGTTTTGGAAAGGATATCATGTCTGCCTCTTGTACTGTGGATAACCACTATGAAGACAACAATATGCAATCGGCATTGAAACTGTCTCATTGCTATTTATTTCTCAAAAAAATTAATAAAAAAAAACCTTATCCTCCTCACTGGGAGAATGAAAAAAATAAAACCCAAAAACAGGACTGTCCTCACTTCTTTAGCCATGCCCTTGCTGCTAATCTTGAGATCCTTGATCTTAAACCCACCCTGCTCAGGATATTGAAGACCATCTCCTCTGTTCTCCCTCTCATGTTCTGGCCCTGTAACACATAGCCACTCTCCTCAGTTTTCTGTCAGGATGAGGTTACGAGATCTTTTCCCCCAAAGCTCAGATTGTTTCACTAAAATTCAAATATTTGGGCCTCGCCCTCACCCCACTACTCGTGCAATCACTGCTGATTGCAAAGCTCTTCTTCCTGACCTTCAGGTGCTGACCACAAAACAATAAGCCTCATCCATTCTTGGCCTCGCTAATTTCTCTCATCTTTGACTCCCCAACTTTGCTTCCCTAGCTTAGCCACTCTATCAAGCATCGAGAGGTTCCTTCTTAGAGCCCCTTGACCCTACTACTCTGAAGTATTCCTTCTTTCACAAGCTACAACATGCTCTCCTAAAGGCCCCAGATCTCACTATACCTAACCCAGCCTAGCGTTTTACCCTATATACTTCTTCTTCTCAAGGCTATAATGCAGTGGGAATTTTAGAGCATAAAAACAGGTCATCCTTCCATGTAGTAGAATTCATTTCCAAACAACTAGACAACACACTTTTAGGAAGGGCTCCATGCCCCTGAGACCTTGAGGTGACACTAATACAAGAGGCAGAAAGATTTACTTAAAGACAATTTATAACAGTTCACTGACCCCATCATCTAGTTAACTCATCACTCACAAGGCACTTCCAGCATTAATGACTCCTTCCTGTACACAACAGATTTACCTAATGTTCATAGAGGACCATTTCATCACTTTCTCCACCAGCAGCCCTCCCAATCCTGCCATCTTACTCCCCATCTCTGATAGGTCCCCCACAACAGTTGTGTCAAGGTTCTACAGATTCTCTTATCCCACAATGACATCACTCCTCTTCCTACAGCTTCTAATACCTGGTTCATAGATGGTAGCTCAGCAAACAGAGACACATAAATGAGGGTAGGATAGGCCATAGTCAATGGGCCAACTGTAATAGAGGTGGGCCAATTACCACATCCTTACAAAAGGCCGAGTTTATAGTCCTTACACATGCTCTCACACTAGCCAAAGACAGAGCTATCAACGTCTACACAGACTCTAACTACACATACGTCTACACAGACTCTAACTGCACATTTAGTATTCTCCGTTCTCGTGCTGCCATCCGGCAAGAAAGAGGATTTACCAGTGCTCAGGGAACTACCATCACCTATGCACCTCTCGTCCTCACACTTCCGGGGCAGTACAGCTTCCAAACAGGTGGCAGTCGCTCATTGCAGCAGACACTGTGCCGCCTCAGATCCCATTGCTAAGGCAAATGTCCTCGGTGACAGAGTCCAAATTGGCTCAGCAGTCGTATTCTTACCTTCCTCCTATTGTTATAAAAACTATGCCCTCACCCCAATATTTACTAAAACAACTACAGTTGCTCCATAAAACTGACTATCATCAAAATACACAGGGATAGATTTTCCAGGGCTAAAGTTCCTTCTTCCAGACTAATAAGCACAAGCCAGTATCACTGTTTTACACAACTGTCTCCCTGTCGGTACTCGGTACTCAAGTGCTATACTCAAGGTCTTAGCTCCCGTCACCTAAAAACCATCACTTGTCAAGTTACTAAAAATGGCAGCTCTTTGCCAAGGCCTTTCCTTGGGGACATTTACCACCTCCTTCTTTCCCAGCCCACTAGCTTTGTGGACACACCCAAGGTGAAGACTGGCAGATAGACTTTACACACATGCTCACTACATACGTACAGATATCGTCTCACTTTTGTTTGCACTTTCTCAGGGAACATAGCAGCCTTCCCCACTGCTTAGAAAACTGCAGAGGTAGTCACTAGAGTTCTCATCCCAGATTTGGACTGCCTCAAACTGTCCAGTCAGATAATGGTTCAGTGCTTATTTCTCAAATCACCCAACATATTGGTTCAAGTCTTAGCATCGCTTGGCACTTACACATACCATATCACCCACGGACACTCTGTCACCCACACACATACACTATCATGCACCCACATACTCTACCACCCACCCACATACCCTTTCACTTACAGTCTTCTGAAAATGTAGAAAAGACAAATGGGCTTTACAAACCTCACCTCATAGGGCTGGCCTGATATCTCAGAGGACTAAAGCACCTGCTCAGGCAGAGTGCAGTGGCTGGGGGTTGATCCCACCCATGGGGTGTGCTGAGAGGGTGATTGAGACTGGGTGTGCTGGTGTGTACCTGTAATCCCAGCACTTGGGAGGCTGAAGACAGGAGAATCACTCTAAGTTTGATCTCCATAGTGAGACCCTGACCCTGTCCTAAATACAGACAAAAAAGAAAGAAAGAAAGAAAAACTCACCTCACAAAACCCATGTTAGAGTTGCACCTGCCTTGGCCTCAGCTCTTCTCTTAGCTTTAACTAGCCTCAGGGCACTTCCCAGGGCACCCACTCTCCTAAGCCCCTTGGAGCTTATCTTGATTACAGTACAGATGCCAAGAACTAGGACATTGTTACTCTTCACCCTCACCACGGTCATGTTGGAATGATCATTTGGATCATGGGCTCTCTCCCTGCTTAGCCTTCTGGGTCCTTTAATCATAATGCCATGTCTACTCATAGTACCCTGCTTTTTAAAACTTTTTTTCAAGGTTTCTTCAATCTCTGATGTGAGCTTTTACTAATGATGAACTTCACATCCTCGCTGAGGCATCTGTCACTAGCTGCTATATGGGTGTGTACCATCATTCTGTCCATCCTCCTTGCTCCAAAAATGATGTTTGGCTTCAGCAGGAAGCAGTCTAAGAGCATCGTTGCCCATTCATAACAATTAAAAGAATGAAATTATAGGTTCCAGTCTAAGTACGAACTGCTAAACCATCATGGCCCTGGTTCAGCATGGCTGAATCCCAGAAACAACAGCTTGTCTTCCCAATGCCCACTTCCTCCTTCTTCCCCGCCCCAGTCTTGGATACCTTTCCTGTGCACACAAGAGAGCCTCCAAATAGATTCCTATGTGTCACTGAACCTGCCCTTCAAGCTCCACCCCTAGTAAAAGCCAATACTGTCTCAACCTTCCATTGTCTCAGAGCAGAGCACCCCTCATCTCCCTGTGATTAATCCTCTTTGTCCTCAGAGTTTTAACAAAGGTCCCATTCCCCCTTTCTTTTACTTCTGCTTCACTTTCTACATTTCATTAAAATGAGAAGTCCTTTCATCCTTTGCTTTCAACTTCCCTAGTTCTACACTTGAAGCATTGTAATTTTACAGTATTTTAGATGATATATTTCCTTTATTTCATAAGATTCTTAATTTTGAGTTAAACATTTTCAGCCTAAGATTAGCAAACTCAAGTAGTTAAAATGTTGATTTCTTAGAAATTGAGGATTAAAATGCTTTATAAATTCAGACTCTATACATCAGTGAAGCTTGCTTAGTATCAACAAATTAACTCTATGATTGATCAAACATAAGGAAATCCTCAGAATATTACAAGCCTTTAGACATAAAAATTCCAAAAATCTTGTCTTCTTTTATATAATTAAGAAAAGATGTCTTAATAACCTACTATTATATCATCATATAAAACAATCTGTGTAAAGCAAAGACTACCTTGTCTTATTCTGTAAGGGAGAGTACTGAGGCCTTCTTCTTGTTCTGAGTGACATTCTGATGGAGATACTATCAAATGTAAAAAATTCAAAAATCATGATTTTCCAAACTGTTTTCATTGCATACAGTGGCGTTTGCACCCCTAAGTCACATTCTCCTTAAAATGCTCTAAAGATGACATTCTCCTGGTGAAACATTCAGGGTGGTGTCCAACAGATGGTAGTCGCCAGAAAATGCTTGCTGTCATTATTGTATATTTCTCCTGCTGAATGGTTAGAGTTATATTACAGTCCTATTTACATCATAGTTAATAGACCAACTTGCTTTTGCTCCAAGGTACAATCATTTGATTTATGCAAATAAATAGGACATTTAGCACAACTGTTCGTTTTTAGTTTTAGCAAAAGTCAGTTGTCTTGTGCAGTGGTTCTTAATTTTCTAAGGTCACAGACTCTTCAAGGCTCAAATAAAAGTTATTGGTGTGTTCTTTAAACTAGAAAAAATGCAGCCATGTATGCCTTTTTGAAGTCAATTTTAGCAAATTCAGAGAAACTAAATTAAGAAACATATAATGAATAACTTTTAGGGGATGCATATGTTTCATTTTAGCAGCAGTGAAAATGAGTGATTTCATATTGTGTCAAATTTTTCATCTCTATGTACTGTCTCCATATACAACTATTTATGTCATATTGCTAGTATGCTTAATAGTACATTATTCTTTCTCTGTGAAATACCTTCAAACTTTTAAAGTTAATTCACACTACAGGTCCATAATTTAATGCTAAGAGAGCATTGTATGCTAATTAAAAGTTTAAATTAATCTGGATAGCAAATCATATTCACTGGAGATTAAGAAGGAAACAATGACTACATTAATTACCAAAGGATGATCCTATTGCACTTCTGCAGCATCTATTTTGAGCCTCGAAGGTGTGATTTTTTTTTCTCTTAGCAAAGATACGTCTTGCAGAGTGTAAAAAAATTTGTCTGTAATTTCATTTTGCCTCAGTGCTTACTGAAATGATTAAGCTCTAACAGGACTACTGTTTTAGACATTAGAACTAGAATTCTCTATCACTTAAGAGATATGAGGTAATATAATTTCATAAGCTTTATTTCTGTGGTGGAATCAGTCTGGGGAAAATAGAGGTGTAGGATATAATACTGCTCTCTCATTTTGTCATAATTCTGGAAATTATCCTTCTCCCCTTTGTTACCGTGTTCTTTGGAAGGCTGCAAAGTTGTTGTACAGAAGCGTCCACTGAGTGCTCATCAGAGTCACCCCCAGGAGCTTCCCTCCGAGCAAGTGCTTCTTTTCCCACTGCTGCTTCTGGGGGAAACTTGCGCAGTCTGTTTCTTACTTGGTTCCTGCTTTGGAGGACAAAGGGCTTAGAGTTCTCAGTTTTGTGTTCACCTAGGAGCTGACCTATGTATACAGGCAGGAACTTTAGAGTGGGAAAAATTCATGAAATCTTACTATACTTCAGTATTTTCCTTTCCCAGAGTTGAATAATTTAAATATAAAATTTGATGAGTGTTGACAAATGTCTGTAGCCTGGCACCTAGCATAACTGTGAAAAGATAGCACATTTCCATCACTCCAGAAACATTTCATGTGCCTCTTTGTAATCAGTCTCTTTCTTTGTTCATTATCTATAGCAGCCACTAACCTGCTGTTGCTGTATTTTTGCAACTTCTAGAATTCTACTCAACACCAATTCAATTCAATTCAACTCAACTCCATTCCATTCCACTCCACTCCACTCCTCCACTCCTCCACTCCACTCCACTCTGCCCTGCTCCACTCCATTCCACTCCATTCCACTCCATTCCACTCCATTCCATTCCATTCCATTCCATTTCATTCCATTCAACTCCACTCAACTCATTTCAATTCAATGGACTCACAAAATCTGTGGTCTTTTATACTAGTCTGTAGTCTGAATCCAACTCTACAGGTGTCCTTGTAAGAAGAAATTAGGCCCCTGAGAACTACCAGGCATAAACATGGATAGACAACAGGCCTTGCGAGGATGCAGAGGACAGGTAGCTGTCTATGAGCAAAGGAGAGAAGGTCCTCAGAGAGAATAAATCTGCTAATATCCTGAACTTGGATTTAAGACTGGAAATATGAGCAAATACATTTCTATTTTCTAGCCTTCCAGTCTGTGTGCTTTGTTATGAATGGCCCAGAAAACTGGTTCAATGGCAATCCAATTGTTCTAACACAATTTATTAAGAAGACCATTTCTTTGCTCCTTTGTTGGTAGTCAATTAAATACAGGCATAGAAGAGTATGTGTACTGTATTGATCTATGATTCTGTCCTTTTATTAGTACTGTATTGCCTTAGTTATTATAGTTTATAGTAAACATGAAACCATAGAGGGACAATCCTCCAATTCTTTTTTCACAATTCTATTTTGCTATGTAAATTCTTATAAACTGTAACATCAACTCCTTCAATCTTACAAAATATGCATAAGACCATTTTTAAGAATTGATTTTATAGATAAATTTAGAAAAAGGACATCTTAAAAATCTTAAAGTACTTAATCATATAGTCAATGTATGTAGCCTGTAGGATTAATTTGTTACTGAAACATTTGCTAATCACTGAGTTGTTGCTGTTGGGACAAGATACTTGATATACACAATTTAAAGGAAGCAAAGTCAATTTTTACTTTTAATTTCAGGGTTTTGAGCTCAAGGCTCCCTTCTTCTAGGGCATGACCCTCATAGTGCCAGGGCTTTGCTGAAGAAAGTTGCTTATCTTGGGGCAGTCAGGAAACAGAAAGTTAGAAGGAGTCAGAGAGGAAGTGGTTAAAGTCGTGCCCCCCACTTACCTAGACATACCCAGAAATGTGTTTTACTAATCTCCTAGGGGCTTCTCAAGGCAGCTGAGGTGCCAATCAAGTTTAACCATCACATTTATTAACATAGTTTTTTCTTCCTTTTTGTGAGAAGGTCTTGCTATGCAGTTCAGACTGAGCTCACTTTATAGCCTAGGCTAGTCTTTAACTCACAGTGATCCTCCTGCCTCAGTATCATGAGTGCTGAGATTACAGACATGCACCACTGTGCCTGGTTAATTAACATAATTTTTTTAATTTTATGCATTTAGTACAAGGTCTACAGGGTCTCACTACACAGGTAGGACTTGTAGTAATCCTCCTGTTTTCAGCCTCCAGAGTGCTGGGATTACTGTTGCATGCTACCAAGCCCAGTCTCAATCACCCTCTCAGCATGCCCTGGGGGCAGGGCCATCACGGCATGCCAGGGATCAAACCTCCATCCCTAAACCTGCCTAAACAGGTGTTTTAATTTGCTGAGCTATCTGACTGGTCCTGATTAACATAACTTTTAAGCTGAAAGGTTTAGCCAGTATTTGATGGGAGGACAGGAAAGCTTGTAATTGCTCACTCCAAGGTAGTGCTCCCTACCATCTTCGGGACAGGACTTTTGGACATCAGTTGGTGGTAAGAAAATTGTAGACAAAGCTGTGAAACCTTAGTACATGCAAAATCCCTATCATTTATTTAAAGAATGATTAAATATAAGGTTTTTACTTGTGTTATGTGGTACTAGTGAATAAAACCCTCTGCTTTTTAAACAAAAAAATGAACAAACAGGGCCGGGGAGATAGCTCAGTAGAATAAGAGCTTGCCTGGCAAGCACA
>NW_004524719.1:48790-58124 GCF_000260255.1 Octodon degus
CAATTTTTTTGTCAAGTAAACAAAAAATTAGCAAAGAGGTAGCAGACCTGAACCAATCCTTTGAACAAATGGACTTAGTGGACATTTACACAGTGTTCTACCAAACAACATCTAAATGCACATTTTTTTTTCAGCTTCACACAGGATGTTCTGTAAAATAGACCATGTACTAGCCCATACATCATGCTTAAATGAAGGCAAGAAAACAGAAATTTATCCCATGCCTATTATCTGACCACAGTGCAATGAAACTGGAAATTAACGAAAAAAGAAACTGAAAAAACCCCATAGACACATACAAATTAAATAACACCCTCCTCAGCAACCAATGGGTTACAGATGAAATTAAAGTAGAAATTAAACAGCATGTACAAGTCAATGAAAATTCACACAGAGCTTACCAGAATTTGTGGGATGCAGTGAAAGCAGTAATCAGAGGAAAACATATAGTGGTGAACTCACACATTAGGAAAACAGAATGAGAACAAATAAGTACCCTAAAGCTGAACCTCACGCTTCTAGAAATAGAAGAACAACCCAAGCTCAAAGCCCAAAGAAGGCAAGAAATTATAAACATTAGCACAGAAATTAATGCAATTGAGAGAAAGAAAACAACACAAAAATTAATGATTCAAAGAACTGGTTCTTTGAAAGATGAAATAAAATTGATAAACCCATTGCTAATCTCATCAAAGAGATAAAAGAAATAATTTTTCATTCAAGCAATAAGGAATGAAAAGGTCAAAAGTACTATAGATCTTGTGGAAACAGAAAAGATCATCAATAGCTACTTTGAAAATGTTTACTCTCAGAATGCAATGCTCAGAAGAAATCAGCAATTCTGTCACCACTGCTATTCAATACAGTTCTGGAAACATTAGCCAGAACCATTAGACAAGAAAGAGAAATAAAAGATATAAGAATAGATAAGGAAGAAGTTAAACGATCATTATTTACAGACTACTTGATACTCTACATGGAAGATCCAAACAAGTTCATCAAAAAATTCCTAGAATTAATAAACAAAATCAGTAGCAAACCGAAATCAACAACCAAAAATGAATAGCATTCCTCTACACAGATAATAGATATGTAAAAATTACTAAAACTGAATCAAGGAGGCATAAAACCTCTGAATAGACCAGTATCAGCCAATGAAATTGAAAATGTAATAAAAACTTAACAACAAAGAAAAATCCTGGTCTTAATGGATTCACAGCTGAATTCTATAAGAAATTTAGAAAAAATGCAATCCTTATCCTCTTCAAACTCTTCAAAGAAATTGAAAAGCTAGCAATGCTCTCAAAATCATTCCTGGAGGCAAGCATAATACCAATACCAAAACCAGAGAAGGATTCAATCAAAAGAGAATTACAGGCCAATCTCCCTTATGAACGTAGCTGCACGAATTCTAAACACAATACTAGCATGTCTTCAGGAAATTGATGCAACACAATGAGGCAGGATTCTTCCCAGCGATGCAAGGATGGTTCAACATACTCAAGTCTATAAATGTAATACACTATATCAATAGAGACAAAAACAGAAACCACATGATCATCTCAATAGGTGCAGAACAGGATTTTGACAAAGTCTAACACTCATTAATTAGCAAAGGCTCAGAGAAAACTAGAATAGATGTCCTGTACCTCAATCTGATGAAGTTATCTATGACATACCAAAAGCCAACATCATTCTAAGTGGAGAAAACTGAAACTTTTACTCTAAAGTCAGGTACAAGACAAGGATGTCCACCATCACTACTGCTATTCAATATAGATCTGGAAACATTAGCCAGAACCATTAGACAAGAAAGAGAAATAAAAGATATAAGAATAGGTAAGGAAGAAGTTAAACTATCATTATTTACAGACTACTTGATACTCTACATGGAAGACCCAATCAAGTTCATCAAAAAGTTCCTAGAATTAATAAACAAAATCAACAACCAAAAATGAATAGCATTCCTCTACACAGACAATAAACTCACTCAGAGAGGAATTAGAGTAATAATACCTTTCACAATAGCATCCAAAAATGAAATACTTAGAAATTAATGTAACAAAAGAAGTAAAAGTTCTATACAGTGAAAATTACAATACTTTGACAAAATAGATCAAACAGGCTTTCAGAAAATGGACAAATATTCCTTGTTCCTTCATAGGAAGGACCAACATTGTGAAAATGGAAATACTGCCCAGATTGTTTATATAACTGAAAAATACTATCAGTGTACTTCACAGATCTAGAGAAAGTATTCCTAAAATTTATTAGAAGTCAGAATAGACCTAGAATAGCAAAGACAATCCTGGGCAACAAAGGTAAGGCAGGGGCATTATAGTCCCTGACATGAAATTATACTGCAAAGCTACTGTGATAAAATCAGCATGGTACTGGCAAAAAACAGACCTGAGGTTGACCTTGTCTTTGACAAGGAGGCAAAACTGTTCACTAGAAGAAAGATAGCTTCTTTAACAAGGGGTCCTGGTGCAACTGGCTCTCCACATACTGAAAACTAAAACTAGATCTAGGTCTATCACCATGCACTAAACTAAAGTCACAATGGATTAAAGATTTAAACATTAAAACAGAAACATGAAATGTACTGGAAGAGAAACTAGTTGGAAATATTGAAGACATAGGAGTAGGGAGCGAGTTCATGAACAAAAGCCAAACTGTGTGGGAAATACTTCTGAGAATCAGCAACTTGGATCTCATCTTCTGAGAAGTTTCTGCACACCAAAAGGAATCACCAACAGAGTGAAAAGACTACCCACAAATTGGGAAAAATCTTAACCAACAGTCAGTCAGACAAAGGCCTTCTATCTAGAATATAAAAAGAAATAAACAAATCTGGCCCCCAAATTTCAAAGACCGAATTAAAAAAAATGAGTATCTGGGAATACACACTTCTCAGAGAAAGAAATACAAGTGGCAAATAAATACATGAAAAAATATTCCAGAGCACTGGTCATTCAAGAAATGTGAATTGAAACAACATTGAAATGCTATCTCAGCCCAGAAAGATTGGCTATCATAAAGAAATCAACTAATAACAAATGCTGGTGAGGCTGTAGGAATTAAGGAACCCTATACACAATTTGTGGAAATGTATACTGATACAACCACTATGGATATCAGCATGGAGACTCCTCAAAAAGTTAGGATTGGAGGTCCCATGAAATCCAGCCATTCCCCTTCTGGGTACTTTTCCAAAAGAACTGAAAACGTCATACCACAGTGATATAAGTGCCCCCATGTTTGCAGCAGCACAATTTGTGACAGCCATATCTTGGACACAATCAAAACACCCATCACTTAAGGAAAGGACACAAAACAATGTGATATTATACAATGGAGTATTCTTCAGCTATAAAGGAAGACAAACTTGAGGCTTTTATAGGTACATATATGCCATTACAGGATATACTCATAAGTGAAATAAGTCAGACCCACATGTGTAAATATCATATTGTCTCCCTAATGTAAGAACCTGAAAGTATAAATAAAATCAGAAAGGTAAAATAGATATAGTAAGATGAAAAGAAACTGAATATAAGGAATAAACAGTGAAGGTAAGATCAAGGAAAAAAAGAGGAAAAAAAAGGAAGGGGAAAATCATGCAAGTATATGTACAGGATAGGTGAGCTGATTGCACTACTAATTTCTATCAGTTTTTTGAATGTAACAGTTAATGGGCAAAATTTTTGCTTTGACTAACTCTATCTGCTAATGTCTGCAGTCTGAGCAACTACATCACAGATAGCATTGTGCAGTACAGAAGCCACTGTTGAATACCTCTCATCTTGGTCTTCTAAATGTGTAGCATTTCTAATGTCATCAATTATTATACTTTCTTTAAAATAAACTTAAAAATATAAAGAACAAGAAAAAATTAAGACTTATTGAAAGTGAGTGTTATTGTTTAATTATTTGACTAATCTTGTTTAACTATATCTGTCAACCTGAGCAACAGATCTGATGACAAAATTATGTAATATAACAACCATTGTTAACTATTCTTTTTTTGGAATTGTGTACTGTAAGTATTGTTTTATGTTACTCTGTTTCTGTCTTTGTTATTGCTATTTGTTTTTGCTTTTGTTTATGTTTTTATTCTTAAAATAAAAATGATAACAGGAAATAGGCAGATCTTTTGAAAGAGGGAGGGGAAGGAAGAGATAGAAGGCATGGGAGGAGAGGGCAGGGCATGGAAAAGAATTAAGATGTACGTGCAGCAACTCCCCACTGAGTGTAATTATTGTGTATCATAAATATATGCTACTCATACTGCACTAATAATAACAAAATGCTTTTCACAATCATGTAGCATTCATTTACTTAAAAATATGACTCACACGTAAATTTCAGTTTTGCTCCCATGAAATGTTCATGCTCAGAATTCTACGCCCATTTTCATTAAATTTGATTCACTAAATATAAGTTATTATGTTGAGTGAGGGTATCCGTTTAGATGTTTAAAGATTTTTTTCTAACCATAACCATTGGATTGTTTGCAGTTTTTAGCTAATGATATTGGTATTTTATTTATCCATGCTAGTTGATTAAATCTTAACACCTGAGTTTAGCAATAAATCAATAACAGACTGACTGGCATAGAGGCTTATGCTAAATTATTACTAAAATGAATCTAAACAAATCTATATTTGGCCCTGTATATTATACCTATTTTATAACAAGAGGGGTTTGTTTTAACTAGTGTTCCTCAGAGAATGTGTATTTTTTGTACTAAAAATTTGGATGAGCATTTTTAGTGAATCTTAAAACAGGCTGTCCTAGCCCTGAATGCTCTGCCTTTATTTCAGTGGGATAAACAAGAGTGTCAGAGAACAGCAATCATGCAACACTGTAAAGAAATTAGTAGTCCATCAGTGAAAGACCTCCATCGATCTCTGCTGATACGTGAAGAGCAGGCTGCGGGCACACAGCGGGCAGAGGCTGCTGTCCCAGCACACGGCACACTTTCGGTGTGCAAGCTGTCAGAAGATAATAAGAAGCCATCGTCTCTGGCGTTCTCAGAGACCTCTGGCCTTCAGTGAAAAGATAAAACTACAACAGACTACACACGGGCATCATGTATTTTAATTGGCAGCTTTATCTTTCCAGATTGTCAGTGTAAAATATATTTGTTTTGGAGATCACTAATCATAAATAATCAGAGGAATTAAGCTGGTTTCATACCTATATCTTTCAGAATATTTTCAACAGAACCAGTGAATGAGAAGAGAAACATTTCTGACTATAAATTGAGGATATATTGTCTGTCTCTAGTCAAATGTATATTGAATTTTCTATACTAGTTACGTCACAGAAGAGCATTTGTGAACTACTTATAATTTAGAAGTGTGGATTTTTTCACATATAAAGCTCTGGAGTTTACTAGGGAAATTGTGTGTGTGTGTGTGTGTGTGTGTGTGTGTGTGTGTGTGTACCTTGCACATGGGAGAGAAGGATTTCATATGCATAAGTGTAAAGGTTTTGAACATGTTCTGACCATGCTCAGATGTGCAGTTAGGAATGAGCTTCGTGCATTCTTGTCTGCCTCTTTACCTATTTCCAGGTCTGGAGCAATTTAAGCGAAAGCACAGTGGAAAGCGCAAAAATGGAACAGCTGAACCTCAACACCTTTGTTCAGCCTAATAGGCCAGGTTAGTACTGGGCAGATGCTGGATTTCCAAAGTAATAATGTTATTGAAGGCATCTAGATAGAAGCCTTTATTAGATGACATAATTTAGAATTCAATTTGCTTCTTAGGTGAGGACAGACAAATCTCATTTGCAGTTTAAAATAGCCAGCATTATGAACATAATACCTTTTGTTTTGCTTTCACCCTCACTGGCCGTGTGCAGAATGAGAAGTCAAGGTCACTGTGACAGTCATCACAGTACAGAAGGCTGCAGCCACAGACCACACTTGAGCCCTCTGTTTTCACTTGTTAGGCTATGGCGAGCAGTACCCATGCTAGTGGAGGTATCTGTGGCTTTGTATTATGTTGGGAGAAATAAAATCCCCTGATATTACAGCTGCACTTTTGATTTGTCATTTATTTGGAATAAATAGAGGGTGGTATGCCAGTTGCTATAGAAACCAGCTCTTCTTGGAGTAGTGCAAGCCCTTTACACACATTGGCAATTACTTCCTTCTCATTATGCTTCTGCACTGAAGAAGGTATAGTGAGCAATTAAATAGAAATGAAGGTTTAATTAAAAATTAAATTACATTTTCTGGATTGTCCTTTGTGCAAAATATGCTGAAGAGGGTGAGCACTACTGCACGCAAGCTGGCTGGGTATGTGTTTTGGAAAGAAGAGGATCATAACTCTATTTTTGTGCGCGTGTGTGTGCGTGTGTGCGCGTGAGCACATGTGTGCACATGCATGTAAGAGAGAATTATGATGGTTTCTGTCACAGCTGCAGCAAAAATGTCAGTTCTATCTAGAACTTCGGGAAACATTGCTGAAAGCATGCAAAGTTATAAAAACAAAGATAAAGCACACCATTCTGAATTTATAGAATATAAATTGGTATTAAGTTAACTTATGCTGAGATAAAAAGACAAGTCTTGGGAAATATTTAAGAGATGACATTTCAAGACACATTAGTGAAACTAAGAGAGTGACGAATAGTCAGGAACTGGAAAAAAAAATGAGGATCAAAATCCAGAATATATGCATTTGAACTAGTCAGACTGCAAAGTGAAGAAGAGGGTGACATTATGAAATAGGTGGGCATATTTAAGAGAAGTGGTATTTATTAGTGTTTAGTATGATGCAATATTTATTCACTTCGGGTACTGGTTATGTCAGTAGCCACAGAACTGTAGTTAATTATTCAGAAGGGATCGAGGATGACTTTGTTAATACCATAAGTTAAAACCTTGCCCCAGGTTTTTACAGCATGGAAAGCCCTGCCAGATACAGCCATTTTGTGTGCTTTCTGAACCCTTCTGGTTCAATCAGTGCACAGTAGCTATTATCTCCGTTTTATGTATAAATGACTGGTGCATAGTCATCTAGGTAATCTACGGAATATCAGGATAATCAGCGGCTCCTGTCCTTCCATTTCTAAGACAGATTTGAAAAATGTATCCTATTCCCTTTTGACTACTGAGGAAGTTATCATATTTAGAGATGTGGTTTATCTGCTCTTCAGAGTCACAGTGGTCAATGAAGTGTGCTTTAAATTAAGATTTCTTGTTAAATACACAACATATGAACCACTGTTAATCTCCTATTACCTTGTTTTGAAATTCTGTATCATTGTTTTTGCTTTTTAAAATAAAAAAAATCAAATTGAGATTTCTTATTTTTCTGATGATGCTATTGCACATATTTATTCCTGATGAATTTATTCCTGATGCTTTTAGGCCCACTGACTGACTCCGGCATATTTTCCTTGATTTGATTTATACGTCAATGGAGACATATCAGCCACTGTGCTATACACACTTGCTTTTTCCTGTGTGTATGATGTGTCCACTTAAGTAGGTGCTATGTCTGTGCAGTAGTTCTCTGCTCAGTCAGCTGCTTGCTGCCGAGGAGCTTTGTGCCAATGGAGCCTCATGCTATAGAAAGATTGCATGGAGAACTGGAGAAAGCTTGTTCTATAACGACAGGAGTCCCGTTGGTAGGGAACAGCTGCTGGCCCAGCACTCCTGGGACTTCCACAAGGCTGCTATGAATATGTTCTCAGCATGCTGAGGCCGACTGCATGCTGCGAAAGGGCTGCATCTCCAAATCCCAGGCTGCTGCGAGCTGCTGGCCTCATCCTGCTCAACACAGAGATGCTCTTAGCGGAGGTACTTTAGGATGGTCAAATAAAAGTTATTCCTTCATCAAATAACCAATGGCTTCATCATATCCACCACAAAAATTAGTAGTTTGTAAATATTATGTGAATTCCTTTTCTTTCTGCATTGTTGTATCAAAGGGCTTCTTTATCAAAAATCATTAGCTAAGTAGCTGTATTTCCAAAAGTATAACAGAATTAAATTATTTTAAGAGCTATTGTCTAATGTAAAGTTTTAATAAGCTCTTAACTCCTAACTGAGATGACAGTTTTACAGATGTCAATAAACTGGGAGGTGTAGGCATTGACTTTATTATTGCTATTATTATTACTACTATTATTAAAATTATTCTATAACATGCACAAATTAAACTTCCAGCTCAGTGATTTTCAGAATGATCACCCCATATATCTGGCCCCCTGGACACACAGTGGGCCCAGTACTTTGTGTTGCTCTGTGTAAGCCCTTTACTGTTACTATCACTAGGAGGAACAGAATATGCCACTGGATTCTTTTTTTATTTTTATTTTCTTTAGAATCACTAAAAGTATTTGGCATAAATGGTTCTTTTCACCACTGGTTTGATTTCTTTTATCTTGAATTTTATATAAATGAAATCATACAATGTATACTAAGTATGCTTGGCTTTTTCATTCAAGATTTCATGTGTGTGATTTATCCGTGGTTTTATGAGTCATTCACTTCTGTGATTACATGCTATGTCATCATGTGAGCATGTTCCAGTTTATTAAATTTTTTTATCTTAGCTGTCCCTCAGTGTATTTCCAGTTTGGGGCAGCTCTCAACTTTCTAATACATTTCTTTTGGGACATATCTATGAATTTGGACTAGTTACCTACCACTGGAGTAACCAGAGTGACAGGCTCAGCTTTAGACAATACTACATAAATACTTCCAAAGTAATTGGACAAATTTAAACTTCTATTAGCAATGAATAAGAACTAAACTTTCCCAAGGGCAGGAATTGCAGTAACTGAATGATAGAACACCAGCCTAGCATGCTCAGGGTCCTGGGTTGATTCCTAGCACACCAAAAAATAAAACTAAAAAGATTTTATGGGGCTACCCTGTGCCAGCGGGACTAACTCTGGGTCCCAGCCCAGGCACAGTGTAGTTGGGACGCCCCCCACCACTCCGCAGCACATCCCCCACCCTGCCTGCCCAGTAGGAATTTCTGCCACGTTCCAGGAACCCCCAGACCCAGTCCTGGCCCAAGTCCAGCGAGTGAGTGGGAGAATCTCTGGCTACCCTGCACTGGTGGGACCAACTCTGGGTCCCAGCCCAGGCACAACATGGGTGAGACCATCTTCCATCCCCTTGGGACGCCCCTCACCACTCCGCAGCACCTCCCCCACCCCGCCCACTGAGTAGGATGTGCCACATTCCCGGAAAACCCAGACCCAGTCCTAGCCCTGACCCAGTGAGTGTGTGGGAGAGCTGCCTCTCCCACCCACTCCACCTTGTGCCCTCCAGGCTCAGCTCAGGCCTGGCATACAGGCCTGG
>NW_004524719.1:58224-59432 GCF_000260255.1 Octodon degus
ATTTACTCATACAAACCAAACTCTTTCTTTCTTCTTTCTTTCTTTCTTTCTTTCTTTCTTTCTTTCTTTCTTTCTTTCTTCTTTCTTTTTTTTTCACAGTACTGGAGATTGAACTCAGGGCCCTGCACTTGCCAGGCAAGTGCTTATTCTACTGAGCCATCTTCCCAGCCCCAAACCAAGCTTCTAATGGCCGACCGAGAACTGACCAGATACCTCCTCAGTGGCACTGAAGTGAAGGCATACCTGGTACCAATGCTGTGCTGCTAAAATTTACTTCATTTATTAAATTGTGCTCATTTCACATACCTTCTAGAACAAACTTGAATAATTTGTGTAAAAATGGATGTTCCTTAAGACCACACTGCTAATTGAAATAAATCAGACACATAAACGTAAGTATGTTGTGATGTCTCTTACAGTAGAAACACAAAGCATAAAAAAACTGAAGAACAAAATAAAAGATAACAGGAGTATAGTAACATGGAGAAAGAGAAACTTGTAGCCAGGCCTCCTGGATTGAATTCAACGGTGTAAAACCAAGAGGAGCAGAAGTTTGTGGCTGGGCCTGGGAAGCTGAGGCATACTGGTAGGCTCAGTGAGATTCACATTTTGGGCCAGACCATTGGGGAGGAACTTTTCAGCTCAGAGGAAGCAGGAGACTCCAGATACATGAAGGGGAAGTGACCAGACAAAACTCAGGGGAACTAATTGAAACACAAATTAACCAATTGATGATCTACTTTGTTATATAGCTGTAATGTTTGCTCTTACAGTCTAAAATACAAAATGATTAGCTACAAAAGTTTGTCAGTTTCTAAATTTCACTTGCTGTTAATAGTATTGCTAGTTGTACTACTGTAACTAGAAAACAGTATCTGCCCTAACCACATGTTCTCCCTTGGGTAATAATATCAGGATATATTTGAGTAATAACTTTACCAAAGCCCAAGACCGAAAGATGTAGTACAGTGCCAAATGGAAACCAATATCCCACTGTCAATCAATAGAGAAAGCAAAATGTTGGGACAAACACAAAATGAGAATCTCAGACACAGAAGAGATAATGAAAGAATAGACTTTTTTACAGAGAGGTTCTCATTGCAGTACTACAGTTACCTACTATCAAACTGTCACCAAAAAGCATCACAACTCAAAAGACTAAAATAGAAAATGACAACATGAAGGAGCAAAATGTACTTTGAAGCCAA
>NW_004524719.1:64772-84974 GCF_000260255.1 Octodon degus
CTTAGACCACCAAGCAATCTCCGCAGCCCAAGGATAAACACTTGATCCAGAACCTTCTATTGAGAAGTTTATCTTGGCCTCTCAGGTATAAAAGGAGCAATTATTTGTGGGTGAGTTTATTTCTGTATTCTCTTTTTGTGTGGGGGGTATTGAGTATTTAAGCCCAGGATCTTCTCACTGAACTACATTGCCAGCGTCTATTTATCTTTTCTTTTGAGACAACATTTTTATAAGTATCTGCAACTGGAATCTAACTTGCCATCAGCCTTCCTTGGCCTTCCAGGTTTGTGGGGACAAACATGAGCCATCATGCCTGAATGTTTCCATATTCTTTGTGTATTATTTTACTAACTCTGTGGTTACTTTATCCCTTTAAATCTATTAAGAGCCTTTCTAAATAATGCAAGTTTTCTAAATTAGCATTTCTTTTTTAAATATTTTGAGATGATTTTGGCTGCTTTATATTTTCAGACAAATTTTTAATTCAGATTTCCAGTTTCTCCGAAGCAATCCGGTGATGCATTTATGTGGACTGCTTTATTATTAGATCTAATGTGGAAGTTTCATATATTTACAATCTATGAGAATTTTACATTTTTCATTTAGTTAAGTGATGATGCCTCCAATCAAGAAGGAGATGATAATCCTTTAAATACATGATTTAGGATCCTTCTGATAGATACATAGATACCAATTAACTTTAGCTGTGACTTCACATTGCACAGTAAAATCTGCATTAGAGACATATATGCTCAAGGTAAAATAATACTTTGGATTCTGTCTGTGACCTTGAAAAGAAATAGCATAGTGTAAAAATGTTTTGTTTTTTTTTTAATTGGACATGGGATGCACTTCACTTAGAGGAACAGAAAAGAAGACAGCCCCAGGTCCTACAGTGTAAGTGTTGTGTTTATTCAAGCAGCAGCATTTTTATCTGCCTCAGCCCCTTATCAGAAGACACCATCTTCCTCTGCATAATTAGCTCTTCAAAAAAATTTCAAAGATTCAACATGGGAAATGATTTCTACTAAATACATTTCTCTTTTGTATCCTTTTAAAGTGTCAGAAATGTTTGATTGAACCCTTACAAGGAAGGGCTTATCATGGGAATTTAGTTGGTAAAGTCACATAGAAAAACTGGTATTCTTTCCCCAAGCTGAGTAATGCACAAAATCCCGAGAGACTCTCAACTCCATTCACATATATTTATCTAATAAGCATACCTATGTGTGTATATACAGAAAGTTGCAAACTTAAATTAATAGAAAAATTAATTTGTTTAGCCCCAGAATAAAAACAACTCTAACATAATTCAGTATTAAAAGAAATAATAAATATATGTCCATACAAAGGAGTCTTCAATAGTGATGTTGTCTCATGACTTTTATAGGTAAGAACCCTTGTGAATGCCATAAATATGCTTAGAAAAAATAATTGCATTCCTTACCATATTCCAGATTCAAAATAGGCAAAACTAATCTCTGGCCTTAAAAATTAAGATAGTCATGAGATAGAATATCCAGGCTGTGGGGAAGCTTCATGATTCTCTCTCTCTCTCTCTCTCTCTCTCTCTCTCTCTCTCTCTCTCTCTCTTTCTTTTTTTGGTGGTATCAGGGATCAAACTCAAGACCTTGTGCTTGCTGGGCAGACACTTATTTCCCTGAGCTGTCTCCTGGGCTCCATGTCCTTTTATTTCTTGGTTTGGGTTGTGAACACACCTGTGGGCACATTCATTTTCCACTAAACTTTAATCATGATCTGTGAGATTGTGTCAATGAGTTTGTATAATATATGTACAGTATATGACTTCATATATATTTTATAAAATGGTTTATAGGATATAACTCTTATATACTTCATGTGATCATTTACATGATGAAGAAAATACAAGTGGTCTCTATCTTTCTAGGATATTCACTTTCTGTACTGTATAGGGATTCATAAACATCTAGTAAAATTATAAAATTATCAAAAGATAGACACATCATAATAGTGACTGCCCCTGAGACAAAGATAAAAACATGATATACGAGAGGGAAATTCAAGGCCGAGTCACCCAAAGATCAAAGAGCTCATATTGCAAAATGTGGACATAGATAATTTATACTTTATTAGTTCATGACGGTGGGGACCAGTTTTTCTTTACATTCTCTTAAGTTTTTCTGCCAATGAAAAAGACTTTTATGTAAAACAATTATAAAGTGGTTTTGACACTAAAGGTCTATAAGCCACAGAATAGAATAAACGGAAGCATAAAACTGATTTTTTTCTTACGTATTTAGTACAGGGTCTCTCTACACAGATTGGACTCTTAGTGATCCTCCTGTTTTCAGCCTCCCAAGTGCTGGGATTACAGGCACATGTCACCATGCCCAATGTCATTCACCTTCAAAGTGCACCCTGGGGGTGGGGCCAGCACAGAATGTGGTCCTAGGATTGAACTCTGGTCCTTGTATCTGTCTAAGGAGGCGCTTTATTCCACTGAACTATGTGGCTGGTTGTGAACACACCTGTGGGCACATTCATTTTCCACTAAACTTTAATCATGATCTGTGAGATTGGTTTATATATATATGGATTCCAGACAGGATAGTCCATAGTCCACCATAGCCATCTCTGTACTATAGAGACAGAGGATCTGAGCAGCCATTCAGCCCATGAAGGTGGAACCATAGAATAAGAGGGATCACGGGCTCTGCTTCAGTCCACGAAGGGCCCTGGAAAGCTCATGGGGGAGTCCCTCATCTGAATCTGCTTTACAAGGCTAGAAAACCTGAAGACATCTTCGGGCAATGGCAACAAAAGACACCCTTGCTTACAGAGCCTGGAGTTCCTCAGAATGCACCAACATCCTTTCTTCTTTCCGTTTTATTCCATCTAGGCTATCAATCTGTTGATGGTGCCAGCCACAAGTGAGATGGGCTTTCCCTCATCTCTTTGATGGTCTTCAAGCTGATAATATCTGGGAACATCACGGAGACACCCAGAACTGTGTTTGAATAATCTACTAGGTGTTTCTCAAGTCAGTCAGGTTGACGTATCATATTCATCCTCACAGGAGCTCATCATCCAGGGTTGAAGAGTAACAACTAGATGAGTTATGGAAAGAGATTAATAAACACAGCAAGCAGCAACAATGGCCATGAAGTTCTTGGCAGATGATGTTGAGGAATTTGAATTTACGGTAGTTCAAAAAGTTTGAGGAGTGCCCACTGTTTGTTTAGAAACACTCTCATGGTCTGTACAGTATATACTGTCCTAGGCAGGAAAAGCACAAGAGCAAGAAAATAAAAAGGAAGGCTCTAAGGGAAGTTTGGGAGAGAAATAGTACATTATACAACTATGAAATTGTTCTGTGAATGCAGAAATGATGCATCACAAAACTAAGGAGTCATTTCATGAATGAAGGTATTTGTAAATGAAAATAAGCTGTATTAACAAAAGTCAACTAAATCAACATTTTGCAATATGAGCCTTTGACCTTCGGTTAGCTTACCCTTTTATTTCCGTCTCAAATACCATGTGTTTATCTTTGTCTCTATCATGATGTGTCTAAGGAGAAAAACAGAACGTGATAGCATTCTAGTCGATTACTGGCTGAATGTGAACATTTGAAATAGACGGTGGGGTCTACAAAGAGGTCGAAGGGGTTCACAACTTCAGTGAACACTGAATAAGAATTAGAACAAGAATGCTCTATCTCAACTCTGCGTCGGAGTTTGAAGCCCAAACAGAATTGAAGAAAACAAACACTTGGTTAAAATGTTTCAAATCTAATCAGCTTCAAATATAATTATTAACAATTTATATTCTTAGTGACAAAAACAAATACCTTATAAGAACAAAATATGTCCAATGAAAAATTAATCTTTGTAGCCTTTGCTTTTACACTTATAAAGAGCAGCGGTATTTATGAGATGTGAGGAAGAAAATAATTATATTTTTAATACAATTTGAGCAGTAACTTACCTGATTAGTTTTCTGGGAGAGAGTATTTTTATTGACATACAATATTTGAGTCTCCAATTACTCCTGAATCTCCAGTTACTTTTATCTTACTCTCTTCTATTTTTAGATAGATTTTTGTAGCTACCAAATTTTAAATTATTTTATAATATTTAAAATATTATGTTTCTCTTCCTATCTCAACATTTTCCTCTCCCTGAGTAAAGGAAAAAGAAAAGTTTATCGTAAATTTTATTGTGCTATTTTCTTATATAATCTAAAGTCATCGACATAGAACACAAAGTTGTTTATAGAATTGGATTTTAAAAATGTTTACATCTTCAATGACAGCTAAGGGGACTGGTGTAGTCGCACTTTGGAAATAGATGAAAAGCTTACATCAAAATATTTGCTACCAAATACACATATTTACATTAGAAAAGATAGCTGTATGAGTAAATTATGTATTAAGGAGTAGACATTATAAAGCAAATATATTCCTTGGTGAATATAAAAAGACATTTATCTGATAAATTAAAATTTAGCTTAAATAGCTTTGAAATCATACATTTTGGATCCAAAACAGGTATTAATTGGTCTACTAAATATTTTGCAATACTTATTTCCCTTAAGCATAAAGTATTTTTCAGAAGAACTATCACTTCAAATTTAGACATTTACAATGTTAACCTACCCTTGGGCATGGAATAAAATATTATCTGTCCAAATAAGGCAAGACTGCTGTTGAACAAAATAACAAGTGGCATAATTCCTTTTTAATTTTTTTGTAGAAAGCAAGAATTATTTATTTGTTACAGGGTCTTGGTAAGTAGTTTGGACTTGTAGTGATCCTCATCTTTCAGCCTCCCCATGGCTGGGATTACAGGTGTCCATTTTGGTGGCTGGCAGGAATGCCTGGGGCTCCAGGGCCAGCACAGCATGTGTTGCCAGGAATTAAACTCAGGTCTTAGCAACTGCCAGGCAGGTACTTAGGCTGCTGAGCTATCTCTCAGCCACATAAGTAGCATAATTCCACTGAAGCAGTGTAAGTAGAATGCATTAGCTATACACTAGAAATTCCAAATAAAAATATACAAATTAAAAATTCACTCAGATGATGAGTGATTAAAATTATACAGAACTGTCCTTAAGCAAAAAAGCAAAGAAAGTACCATATGTTAATAATAACTAAAGACAGCAACAGTTTAGAGCTGGAGATGTGGCACAGTGATAGAGTTCTTCCCTGGCATGCACAAGCCCTGGGTTCAACACTCAGCGACACACACACACACACACACACACACACACACACACACAAAGCAAGTGACTATAATTTAGAAAACCAAAAGGAACATTGAGTTGCTCTGCCTTAGTTCATTTTTACAGAATAACTGATTTCTATTTCTCACCTTCCTTAGAGAAGTTGTTGCTTTATATTGGAAGTCCTTTTTTTTATTGTCCTAAAGCTGTTTCGTTTATTTCTCTAACATGACCCACTGAGGTCTCTGAATGGGCTGCACACATGTGTTTGCTTGCTGCACGTGGCTGGCATGTAAAGCTGTTCAGCCCCATCTCTGCCCTCTCTCATAGCACAGCAAGGAAAGACAAGTGAATCACATGTTGACTCAATGGCTGAACAACCCACAAAGGATTGGCATGTTCAGTAAAGTAATTTTAACAGACCAGCCTGCCATTGGCAGCCTAAATCATCTTGTAAAATAAGTCAATCTCTTACCTTTCAATGGTTTCTCTTAAAATAAAAAAGTATTTGTAGCAGCCATTATTGCATGAATAACTACACAACATGTATTTCATTTAAAAAGTGTTCATGTTGTTTAAGATTTACTTCTTTTACACATATCCTATAAATTTCATAGTAATAATAATAAATATAAATGAATTAACTATGTTGTGGCTCTCTTAGATACACAAGATCTATTTTATTTACCTAAAGTGTAGTTAATCTTTAAAAAATTAAATGTATCACAATTATTATCACTAATCATTAAATACAGGATGAAGCAACCTTACCAGATTTCAGTTCCAGATGACAAAGCTGGAATTCTAACGCAGCCAGAGCCAGAGTTAACTAATAATGCCCATCCAACTTTCAAAATTGCATCCTACAAAGCACAGCAGCCGGGGCTCGATTCCTGGTATGCCTTGCCAGCCCCACCCCTGGGGCACACCGAGACGCCGAAAGATACTCGGCATGGTGGTGCACGCCTGCAATCCCAGTGCTTGTTAGGCTGAAAACAGGAAAATCACTTTGAGTCTGATATATGTAGTGAGACCCTGTAGACCCTATAGACCCAGTCTAAAATACAAAAAACCCCACAAAAACCCAAAAAACAAAAACCAAAAAAAGCATCCTAAGTTTCTAAGCCCATTATAGTAAGGATTTTTCAAGAATTGCAATTTAAAAATTTTCAGGCACTAAGGACATGATATAGCACTGAAAATTTTTAAAAGTAGTTTTTTTAAATTATAATTTTATTTATTTTGAAGAGTAAAAACAAAAGCAAGAACAAAGATCAGAAACAGGGTAACATAAAATAATGTATATGTTACAGATTTTCAAAACAATAATAGCTGATTAACAATGGTTATATATTATCTATTTTATTGTCAAATCTGTTGCTCAGATTAACAGATATAGTTATGAAAGATTGGACATATGATTGAATGTAACTGCTTGCTCGTAAGAAATCTTAAATTTTTGCCGTCTCACTGTTTTTTTCTTTATTAACTTTTTAAAAACATATTTTAAAGAGAGCAATAGATATGACATTAGACATGCTAAACATTTAGAAGCCCAAGATGCCAGGTGTCTAAGCAAGGTTTTTGTATTACACATTGCTGTCCTTGATGTAGCTGCTTAAAGACCCAATTAAAAAAGGGCATCTGAGATGAATACACACTTCTTGGAGGAAGAAATGCATGAGGCAGATAAATACATGAAAAAATGCTTCACATTACTGACCATTCAAGAAATGCAAATTAAAAAATCACTTAGATTCCATCTCACCCCAGAAAGAATAGCTATCATAAAGAAATCAACTAATAACAAATCCTGGAGAGGCTGCAGGGAAAAGGAACCCTTCTCCACTGCTGGTGGGAATATAGACTGGTGCAACCACTATGGAAATCAGTATGGGGACTTCTTAAAAACTAAGAATAGAAATCCTATTCAAACCAGCTATCCGCCTACTGGGAATTTTCCTGGAGGAACTGAAAACATCATATCATAGTGATATATGTGCACCTATGTTTATAGCAGCACAATTTGTGATAGCCAAATCTTGGAAACAACCAAGATGCCCATCACCTGAGGAATGGAAGAAAAAGATGTGGTATTTTTATACAGTGGAAAATTACTCAGCTACTAAGAAAGACAAACTCAAAGTCTTCATAGGTAAGTGGATGCCACTTGAAGATGTATCCATAAGTGAAATGAACCAGAGCCACATGTGTAAACTTTGTATTGTCTTCTTACTGTAAGAATTCAAAAGAAGAAATAAAACCTGAAAGGTATATCAGATACAATAAAATGGAAATAAGTGAAACTTGGTGGTTAAACAATGAAGAGAAGAGAAAGGAGAAAAGATAAGAAAAAAGGTAGGGGAAAAACATGAAAGTATATATACAGTATGGTTGAGGTGATTGTACTAAGAATTTTCATCAGGTTTGTGAAAATAGCAATTAATAAGTAGAATTTTCACCTTGACTTACTTAGTAGGTTGGTATCTGTGAATTAAGCAACTATATTAGAAGTTTTTTTTTTTTCTTTTTTTGCAAAGCTTAGGTAGCCCAATCAGTTGGATTAGGAAAGATAATTTGAAAGAGAAGACAATAATTCTAGGATAATAATTTTCCTCACTCCACTGGATATGAAAGCAGCTTTGCTCCAGGAACTCTATCATTTATATTACAGGAAAAAGGCAAGCCAGGCTCAACCTAAAAGCTAGGTACAGAGAGCTACCGAGAGGTTCTGAGAAGTGGTGTAACTGTGGGAACATTTTGTGCTGTAGTAGACTCTGAGTTCATAGTATAAAAATATTGTACAATGTGGCCAGTTTCCAAAGATGATGAAATAGTAAAATTATACATTTAATATGAATTTGTATGGTCTGACTGCATGTGGAACGTGGTCGTGTACACCTGTAGACACACTCACTGGTTCATTTATGTGCACATATATCTAGCTAGTCTATATTTATTCACATGGTTCTGTCATGTTCATGCTATACTTTTACCTCCTACTGACATGTGAATATAATATAGAATTAAAATAATATTATATATTAGTATTTCTTAATCTACATGAGATATACTGGTTGTAAAATGATATCTATACATCAAAAACTTTTGCCAAGCACCTGTGGAAGAACTGTATTTTTATTTTTTTGTTCAGTATGTTGGTAGTACATCATAATTACATTCAGCATGGGACGTTGTAACGTGCACATAACTATTTTAAAGGGTTCATTATTGTTTTAGTGTAACAGTGAGGGCTTATTCAATTTGGCTCCAATTTTTACATATGTACAGGGTCCATCAAAAAATATGCACACTCTAGGAAAACCAAAATAGTATCACGCTTCTTCATCAGATGGCGTAACCCTTGTGCAGGAGAGAGGAGTCCTCCAGGAAGTCATGGGTCTCAGAAACCCCACTATACTGCTGGCCTTTACAGAAGAAAGAACATGCATACGCAGCCGTCCCAAGGGCCACGGTCACTCCTTCAGCAGTTCGCTATACTAATAAATGTCAGGAAGATGACAACCGCCACTTTTAGCATCTCTTACAATTATAGAGGCCAATGGTAACTCATATTAATCTCATGATGTCTAAATAAATTTAGTATTAAACTATTGAGTGGTGGCCCAAGTTCACATTTCTGTGGTGAGGATGGATAATCACCCTTGAAAAGCCTCCGCAGCTTGAACAAACCTCCTTCCTGGGCGCCCCCTTCTCCCCGGGATGGTGCACTCCCTGTTCACCGGGTTCCTTGTACCATCGGGATCCTCGTAGGGACAGCCCCAAAGACAAATGGTGGCCTTTTCTGTCCTGGGCAAGTCCGCTGGGGGTGACCCCTGACATATTCTGGAGGAGGATAAAGGTTGGAGGGCAGCCATCACGACCAAACAGATCTTATCAAGAATGCAGGAGCTGCTAAATGACCCCGCTCAAGCAGAGGCCTACAGGATCTGCTGCCAAAACAGAGTGGAATATGAGAAAAGGGTTCGAGCACCAGCTGAGAAGTTTGCACCCTCGTGAGCAGCGGCCTTATGGCTCTGCGGAAAGGAAGGGATTTGTTTGGCAAGAACTAGTTCACGCCTTTTGCAAATCCAGAATGGCTCCTGCGGTCACTAGTCGCCTGGGAGGGCAGGGCGGGCGCCGTCTTCATTCCTGCCGCTGGCGTACAGTTTTGTCCGCTGAATCACTTGTTTTCATACAGGGGCTCTTCCTTCAGTCTTTTGTAGTTTTGATTGCTATGTAAAACTTGCTTTTATCTTAATATTGATTACAGACTTGGGTGCTTGGTAAGCCCCCTAGGAGCTAGTCCTGTGCTCTCGGAGGCAGGCAGCTTCCTGATGCTCAGAGCTGTCCACGGCCTCTAGCTGGCTGCACGGGAAGGAAATAGCTGGCCCCTCGCACCACTCACAGGTCTCCTCAGAACCCGGCCGAGTTGCTTGTGAGCCTCAGGTCCAAAGGCAGCTAGTGTCTCGAATTTGCATCACTTCCTTTGTGTTTATATGGCTTTTTGTCTGTGTTGCTGTTTAGAGTAAATAAACTGTATATATATATATATATATATATATATATATATATATATATATTAAAAAAATGAACTTCTTTTCCTGAAGTGTGCATACATTTTTTTTCTGTAAACTTTGTGTAATAATAGATTGATGATGAATGCATATAGCTGCTTTCTGTGTTAGGCATTGAAGACTATTTCCTTAAGAAGTAGAAATTGAGCTGGGTGCTGTGTCTGTGAATGCCTGCAATTCCAGTGCTAGGAAGGCTGAACCTGGAAGACGGCCACATAGTGAGCTCAAGGCCAGACTGAACTATGTAGCGAGATTCTATTTAAAATAAAAAATAAAAAGTAGTAGAAGTACAATTTCTGGAATAAGAATTAGGTATATCACATTTTTTCTTGTTCTTTTTATTTCCTTATAGCTTTTCAAACCAATTTTGCATGCTTATATCTGACAATCTGAACAACCAATTTGAATTCAACATTATGCAATATGGCAACCATTGTTGAATTTTTTTAAAAAAGAAATTACATGCATTTTAAGAATCTTACTGACAAATAATTTAATGAAATGTGTGAGGTAGTGCACAACCTCACCTCTGTCCCGTACTTAATATTTTGTTTTTCTTTCTCTTTGGAATAAAAAAATGTACACAGAATGAAATGTACACACAGTAGTGGTGTGACTCAATGAGCGTGGGTAAGTGTGCATGTCCTGTGCACACTGCTTTAACTAAGTTGCAGAAATTTTCTTCATCCTCAAGAATGTTTCTTCACAAACTTTTCCACAAGTCAACACAGTGGGCCGGCACTGTTCTGATTTCTGTCACCATATACTATTTTTTTCTGTTTTACTTTGGATACAATGAATCAAATCATAATAATAATCAATTCATCTTTTACTTTTTCATTTAGTACAACATTTTGAGATTGTTGTTAATGTTTCTTTCTTTTTTGTATTTTAGAGACGGGTTTACAGGGTGTTCAGGGTCCCATTATTAGGTTGGACTCAGTGATTCTCCTGTTTACAGCTGGTCAAGAGCTGGGATTACAGGCACATGCCACCATGCCCAGTTTCAATTGCTGTCTCAGTGCACCCCGAGGGGAGGGTCGGCATAGCAGGCCTGGGGATCAAACCTCTGGCCCTTGCGCTTGCTTACAGGTACTTTAATCCTCTGAGCTATTTGGCTGGCCCTTGTTATTACTGTTTCTGTCTAACCAAGTAGATTATCATATGAACATAATTCAAATGGTCTAGTTTTCTGCTTATAGAAATTGGGACTTTTCAAATAGCAGCTAGTAAATAACACTTACAATAAACTTTTTAAAAAAATTATTAATGTTGTTACATTACATATTGTTATGTTCAAAATAATTGTTCTGATTACCAGATACAAATTTGAAAACCTGATCAAACAATTAAACATAAACTGTTCCTTTCAATAAATCAATAGAAATTAGTAGTACAATTCTTAGCTAATATGTAAATCCTTTCTGTTTTCTTTTCTCCTTTCCTCCATCCCAGTTATTCTTTCTTTTTGAGCATTTGGTTTCTCTTTCACAGTATCTGTTGTACCTTTCAGATTTTATTTATTCTTTCAGTTTTTTATACTAGGGATATAATGATGTTTGCACATGTGAGTCTGATTTATTTCACTTATGAGTATGGTCTCCAGTTATATCCAGTTATCTATAAAAACCCCTCAAATTTATGTCTTTTTATAGCTCAGTAATACTCCATTGTAGAAAAATAAAGATCTAAATATTAAAACAGAAATACTAATCTACGCTCATACCACCCTGAACACGCCTGATCTCATCTGTTCTTGGAAGAAATACTAAATATCCAGAAAGAGGAAGTAGATAAAAATCTTCAAGACACAGAAGTAGGCAGAGATTTTATGAACAAAAACTAAACTGCATGGGAAATACTTCAAAGAATCAATAACTGGGATCTCATCTTACAGAAAGTTTTGTACACCAAGCAAAATCACCAATAGAGTAAAAAGAAAACCCATAAATTGGGAAAAAATTTAGCCAACTCTGTCATACAAGGGACCTCTATCTAGAACATATAAATAATTAACAAGAATAATTAACCAAAATTCCAACACACAATCAAAACATTTGCATCTGAAATGAACACACACTTCTCAGAAGAAGAACTATGAATGGCAAGTAAGTAAATCCACAAAGATGCTCTTGGACTTGATTTTCTTGAGAGATTTTCCTGTGTCAATGTCTCAAATCATTAATTTGGAAATGACTACTGAAAATTGTCAGGGAACTTTTCAAGTACCCCACACTATTCATATCTTGCTCAGCTTTTGGGAAAGGTTATGTTGATACAAATATTTTTGCCTTTAAATTTCTTAGTTGTGACAAATAAGTGAAAAGATGATAGAATCGTTTAAAGGTGACCAAGACATTAATGGAAAGATAATGAAATGACACAAGCAAGGATTTCACTTCTAATTATAATTAATGGAGATGACTAGGAAACAGTTTTACAGTGAAGTGTGAAGAAATGTTGCCTACATTTTTTACTATTATGATGATAACCAAATTTGGGAAACTTTCATATTATTGTAAGACGTGCATGGACATTTTTCATTTATTTATCTGAAATAAAACTGATGGGTTTCTGCCCATGCAAAACATCTGTCTAAGACTGGGCATGGTGGCATGCTCCTGTAATCCCAGCTCTTGGGAGGCTATAAACTGGTAGATCTTTACGAATCTGATCTAGTAGTGAGACCCTGAACACCCTGTAGATCCTTCCCTAAAATAAAAAAAAAAATAAAAAAAAAATCTGCCTAGGACTGAGAATATAGGTCAGTGGCATAAGAGTCTGCCTAGCAAGTGCAAGGTCCTGAGTTCAAATCTCTGGTATTGAAAAGAAAATTTGCCTACTCATCATGGCGGTGATCCAAGATGGCAGGGGACCGAGGACAACAGCATGTGACCTACTTCCTCCTTCTTCTTTCCTTGCTTCTGGAATAACACTTCGTCTTCCTTTTTTGAGTGCACACCTTCCCAATCAGCACCTGGTAAGACATTGTACCACTCAGGCAAACTGCATCCCCAGCTCAACACTATAAATGCTCTGTCAGCCTCCTTCTACACTGAGAGGCTTGCAATCTCTTCTGCAGCCCATCCAAACCTAGCAATGAAGAATTTACTCATTTTTCTCCCACTTCTCTATCATGCCAGAGGAAGGAATCTTACAAAAACATTAGTATATTAGATATAGAAACAAAGTATTTAAGAAATGATATGTGTATAGTGTATAGTCTTTCTAGTTTTTAATGTGCACATTATACCACTCTCATATCTCTAGTATAATCTTTTTGAAATGAGAAATATATGTAAATTATTTATTCACTTTTTTTGAGGTGCGGAAACCCTGCATAATATTTAGGTCATATGAAGATTCCTTAGAAATCTAAGATTGGAGGTTGTGTTCAAGCCAGCTGTTCCCCTCCTGGGTATTTTTCCAAAAGAACTTTAATGATCATACTGCAGTGATATATGTGCACCCATGTTTGTAGCAGCACAAGTTGTCATAGCCAAATCTTAGAAACAACCCAGGTGCCCATCAACGGAGGAGCAGATAAAGAAAATGTGGTATTTTTACACAATGGAGTATTAGTCAGCTATAAAACAGAATAAATTTTTGTCCTTTGTCAGTAAATGGATGCAACTAGAACACATGCTCTTAAGTGCAATAAGTCAGACCCACGTGTGCAAACATAATATTGTCTCCTTAGTGTGAGAACCTGAAAGAGAAAACAAAATCTGATGGATGCAGTGGTTACTGGGAAAAGGGAATGAAAATATTCAAAAGGAAGGAAATACAGAGTTGAAGAGCAGGACAGACAAGGGAGTGAGGGAGAGAGATATTTATGTATGCAAGCAGGTTGGCTTGGACAATTGTCCTGTAGATTTATGCTGGTCTATGGAAAGGAGCAGTTAATGCTTAATTTGTTTTGTCTCTTTTTTTAAATTCTTTGAACATTTTCTATCCTTAGTTTCTTAATTTTTTTCTTTCTTCTTACAATTTTACATACACATATCTGGTAATATGAACAACTAATTGGAAGACAACACTATGCATTACAAAAAATACTGTGAAATTCATTTTGTTTTGTTAAGTGAAATTCTGTATCACTTATAATTTTTCTGTTTTAATATTATTTTGTACTCTAAAATAGAAAATATTTTTAAAAAGAACTTAGGCAATATTCCTAAATTACAGTACAAATAAAGTAAGAATCATTAGTAGTGTGATTCTGGAATATTAGCTTTCATCTCTATTATAATATAATAAAAAGCATCTGTAGGTAAATTAAAATATTAAAAGACCATGTACAATTTGTTACAGTTCAGAGCTTGATGTTATTTTTTCCAAACATTTATTTCTTACTTACTGACTTCAGTATCTGTGGCTAAGAGGAGTTTGTAAGTGGTAGGAAGTTCTAGAAAATTCTAACAGGCACAAACTCCAGAACTGTTCACCCTGTCCTTATTCAAGTTGTCAATAATAACAAATGATCCTTTCTATTGTATTTTTTTCTTCAGGCATTAAACAAGTGTTTGTGGAATCCCTACAATGTGCCTGTTCTTATTCTACAGACTTTGGGTCTAGACTAAACCTAAATATAGAGATGACTTTTTAAGTGTATCCTAGAGAAGAGTTTAGACAGGTGACCTAAAAAGATGACTTCTGTGCCTTCGTGTCACCCACATAGTTAACATGCCACCTTGGAGCAAGAGCAAATTAATTGCTATTTGAAAGTGAAAGGAAAATAAATCAAGGGCCTTAGAGAGGTTTCAGTTCTCAGTATGTTTGCTTTCTGTAGCGATTTGGACTTCTGTGATCTATTGTCGTTCTGTTACTTGACATGTGATAATGGTTTTTGTGCCTATTCATTTACTTTGAAAACTTTGTAGGTCTTCTCTAAATGTTTTTAAATTTACTTCTTTAGACAAGACATGGAAAGACACGGAGCCCACCAAGAAAATCTCTTGGTTAGCTTAGGATTCTGCTGAAGGCTCACAAGGGAGTTTCTCCAGAATTCTTACCTCTATAGTGTGAACAATCTAAATGGTACATGCATACAAATTTTAGGGATGCTTCTGTCATGGTTTGGGGTTTTTGCAAGGGGACAATATACTACAGGACACATTTTATAATACTATTTTATGAGGAATTACCCATGAATCAAATACAAGTGCAAGAAATCTGCCCACACACTTAATACTAAAGAATCCAGCTGAGGATCTGGATCCTAATATCCTGCGTGAGTCCAGGTGAAAACCTAGTGCTCATAACAGTGTTCCGTGAGTTCAACTGGAGGCCTAGCATCCACAACAAAGTTCACGCAGGCCTGCTTCACAGATCTGTGCTGGAAAGGCCCAAAGGACAGTGGTGGAAGCTAGAAGTCTGGGCCAGTGAGATGAAGGAGCTGTGCTAGAAGGCTGAGGGATCTGAGCTGGAGCCAGGAAGAAGCACTCAAGGTAAGCACCAGAGTAACCCCAGAGGTACCACAGCCATCCAGGTCCCGAGCTCCTCCAGTGATGAGGAAAGCTGGGTCCCCACCAGGAAAGCCAAGGCGACAAGCTTCTCCATCAGGCTGAGAAGCGCACCATCTTTCCTTCTGGAGTCAGGAAGTGACTCTCAAGATGAAGATAAAGGATATTCTGAGTTCATCAGGAAAGCCAGCATGACAATGTCCTCCAGTAGAACAGCCCACGAGAACTAGCAGCTTCCAACAGCTCCAGCAGCGTCTCCGAGCAGCATCCCTAGCAGCATTCTGGCAGCTTCTCCTGTTCCACCTTTTATGCTGCTGGCAGTAATCTTCGGGTGGCCTCCTGCACCCAGCACCATGCTAGTTTAATTCAGCTGGGTGTAGGAAGCTGCCCACCAGTTAGCCATCCACTACAGCATTTTATAAATTATGATAATAAATCGCATCCTGGGTTAGTGCTTGATGGCCTTAAATTGTGCTGGTTTTCACTGTATACAACTATAATGAGGTTTTCATATTATGTTTCCCATCAGTCCCAATGCATAGTTGACATACAAGCAGGATAAGTTACACGTACAGCTTCAATTTTATGAACAAAGAGACAGAGATTCTGTGTGTGTGTGTGTGTGTGTGTGTGTTCATGTGCACGTATGCATGCACACTATAAATGATTAACATTAGAACACTCCAATATGTATACTGAGTTGAATGTTGTTTGTTTTTCTTTTTTTCTGTACAGACTTATTATAATTTAGGAATCCATGTGCTACAATTTATAGTTTTCCTCATAAACTGCCAGAAAGTCAACAAAATAAAGGAGTAATAGTTCAAAAAAAGTTTTTGAACAAATCTGTCTGAATTGCATATTTATATGAGACTGAAGTGACATTCAATATAATTATTTAGAAAAGGGCTGGTGAGATAGCTCAGCAGACTAAAGTGACTGCTTTGGCAAGCACAGGGACTAGGTAGGGTTCAATCCCCAGTTCCACATACTGGGGATGCACATGTTGTGTTCCCTTGGGAGTGCTGAGCTGGTCATTGAGTCTGGACATGGTGGCATATGCCTGTAATCCCAGCACTGGGGAGGCTGAGACAAGAGGATCGCTATGAGTCCAAGCTTCTTAGTGAGACCCTGTACCAAATACAAAAATAAGAAAAAAAAGCAAAATGAAACAAAAAAAGAAAGAAAGAAAAAAGAAAAGAAAAGAAGTTATCCAGAAGGAATTTATTTGTACATCTAGCTCTGAGGCAAATCTGCACAGCAATAAGGAATTATTTTATCTAAGAGTTATTTCAATATGCTATAAACAATTTTCCTACCTTATAATTACTGTTTAAAATCTCAAAAAATTACAAATGAATGCATAATCTAGTAAGACAGACTAAGCATAGAGATGGGTTTTAATAACCTTTGCTATCATATTCATTGTGAATAACTGAAGACAGTTCATTCAGAACTGCTTAACAGAGTGGTTAAATATGACTTGTATAATTTTCTTTTCAAATAAAAATGCATTTGAAACATTTTGGAACATGAAAGCAGAAACATGTCCAAACAAAATATTTCAAATAGCAGTATTGGAGACTTAAATTTCTATTTTACAGAATATTATGGAAAGTGTATCTGAAAAATTTATTCCATTTATTTCTTCCTCTTGTCATTAGTCATCCATTCATTCAACAAATATTTTGAGCCATTTCCCTGGCAAGCTTAGCATGCAAACTCTTACATAATTGCCAAAATTGAACTCAGATCCATCGAAAGATTTAATAAATCAATAAACTGCCTCCATGTAACTAATTCTATGAAAGAAGTGAGGGATTAATTTTCTAGTTACAGTATAATTGATTTCTATAAATGCTAATTTTTTGGAAAACTGCAAATGCTGAATAACTTAAGAATAGTACAGATGGGTAGAAAATAATTGTTTGAATCTTTTCAGATCTGTAGCCACATTTCAGTCAGGGGATATAAATGAGCAAGTCTTTGCCTATATATTAATTTTTATAAGAAAAACACTCTTAAATTAAAACAAATATTGTGAGAATATTGTTCCAAATAAGCATAAACTTTTATATACACAGGACAATAAATTTTAGCATTGGTCTATGTTATGTGAGGCACTAAATTATTTTCCTAACAGTATTACTTACTGTTGCTTTTTTATGTCTGTGGAGACATCATCCAGCTTCAGAGCTTAAGCAATCATATCTTTTCATAATTTTGAAAAAACCATAGCAAAGGTTCAAAGAAAAACAAGAGACTATAGGGCCAGGGAGATAGCTCAGTAGAATAAGTGTGAGCCTGGCAAGCACAGGGTCCTGAGTTCAATCCCTGGTACCGCAAAAGAAAGAAAGAAAGAAAGAAAGAAAGAAAGAAAGAAAGAAAGAAAGAAAGAAAGAAAGAAAGAAAGAAAGAAAGATTACAGATGATACACTTAGAACATCAATAGCTTCTCTGCAATTTTCATTTGGCCTTTCCAATGGCAGGCTAGTGGTGAGAACCCAAATTTGTCTTTATTATTTCAGTATTCAAATTACAAAAATAATGTAACTGTCAATTTTAAGTCACTTGATTGTCCAATGCATTGGTCTAGTACTTTCAAAAACATTTAATGCATGCTGTGGTTGTGTCAGCTGTGTAGTGTATTGCTAAGAATAAGCCTGTGATAATTTGTAATATCAAACATACACCTAATAAGGAGTCGAAATTTCATCATGCTGAGATATTCGAGGGAGCTGGTAAGTCGATGAATGAGTGGTTGATAATTCTGAGGTTATAAATATCCCCCTGGATAGTTGAGAAGTATAAACACCATTTGCAGTTGTATGCATAGCATGATTTCATTCCCCAATTTCCAGCTAACGAGATGGAATCTTGGATGAACTAAGTATCTTGTTTAGGTACACATGGGCGATAGAACACACAGTGAGATCTGAAATTAAGAATGGACCCAAAGAGTGAGACCATGCCTAAAGACAGTTACAGATTCTGTCATACCTCATCCAAGAGCAGGTTGAGGGCCACCTACTAAGAGGATGCAAAACTTAATGCACTGAATACCATACAGTTATGTTGGACAAAAAGAAGTCACCAATATATAATTTTAAAATGCTGGCAAGTGCTGCAAATGTCACAAGAACAACAACAACAAAAAAAATAAAACAATTAGTGACCAAGAATACATAACTGGACTTTTGATGGTTCTAATGGTTGATACACTGTGTCACCTTGAGAAGTTTAGAAGTAAGGACTCAGTAGCGGACTGGTGACCTCAGTCTGTAGACATCCTGAGCCTGTGCAAAAGGGGGTACAGAGATGCTGTGTTTGTAAAGGAGCCGTCTTAGGGTGGAGAGCCCACATACAATAGAAAACAGGCTTGCTCCCCATTTGCTCCTGCTGCTTTTCCTGTCTTCTTCCTCCGTGAAGTGTTGCCCCTGTGCCTGCCATTCTACCTTGGAGCCAGCCAAGCGTGAACTGAAACCCTCACAGACGGTGAGCTTAAAAACCTTTCCTTCCTTAATTCTGGGTGTCAGGTATTTTGTCTCAGCACGAGAGAAATGTAACCAAGACATGTATTTTATATATTATTATCTATAGATGGGAAAGAAAAAAATAAGTCTGCTCTTTGGCACGAGATGTTTCTTTTATTATTTCCCATTGTAAGGTGCAGAACATGCAAACTCATCATAATTTGACTTCTTGCAATTATTCTATAGATTTGCATCCTACCAACAGAGTGCATGATAAATGCTATTTTACATAGTTCCTGTCTAAATGATAATTTTCTCCGTTATAGGAGAAAGTGTCTTTTGACTAAGCCTTGATAATAACCAAATTCTCCATTTATAATTTTGTACATGTAAGGATTTCTACAGAGAAGTTTCTATCTTTAAATATTGAAGAGCTGGATTTTCATCCAGGACTGCATATTTTCCAAATAGCTGCACAGTCACTGGTTGCATAATCATGCACTGTACCCTCTGCACAGGCAGCTCCCTACAGCAGGGACAGGCAGGGGAGGGCTGATCCTTGAGGGGAGCAGCACGTGCTCATGCACACACAGACGTCATGGAAAACTACTTCCCATGTACTCTGCTGCTTGTCAGGACATCTTAGTGTATTCTAGAAATCCTTATTTTCATGTATTGTCCCAGAATAATTATAATTCTGCCTATTGTATTGATCAGATAACTCAATGTGCACAGTAATTGTTCCAAATTGGAAACGGTTACCTTAACTAAATGCAAATTGAACTAACCTAAGTAAAATGTTCAGTGGGGATTAAATCCTTCAAACCATGACAGACATACAATAATAAACTGCTGTTTATGTTGACTTTGAAATGGTTTATTGTATTAAAAAATGTTAGCTGTTGTGCTGGGGATATAGCTCAGTGGCGTAGCTCCTTCCTGGCAAGTGTGAGGTCATGAGTTTAATTCCTGGTGCAAATTAAAAAAAAAGAAAGAAAAGAAAAGAAAGAAAGAAAAAAAAATTAGCTAGCTATGGAAATGTAGGATAGTGACAAATTACCTAATTTTCTTTAAGGAAAATTTGATCTTTTGGGAGATCAAAAACAGATAGCTCCATACATAAAAAGGAAAACCTCAAAAGGAAACATCTTTCTTATTGAATAGTAAGCCATGTAAAGTATCTGCCATGAGAAAAATAAATACAGAAGAGCCAAATATGACGTGAAACAGCTCCCCACTCTGTCTGCCTCTTCCACAGTTGACAGGATACTCAGTGAATTAAAAAATGACAGTATTTTTCTTAAGCCTTCTAAGTTGAACAGAGGGGATCTGAAAGAAGCAAACACGACAATGACAGTAGCCTAGTAAATACTATTAGAGTACGATGTGATTGTGTCTATTGTCCTCCCCATAAGCCTCGTGCAGTTATGGAGTGGACTTCTAGAGTTTGTGATTAATTCATGGTCCAGAGCTGGGATTATG
>NW_004524719.1:85929-86862 GCF_000260255.1 Octodon degus
AGAGATCTTTCTATTGTAGGCATTATTAACTTCATAAGAGATTTTTAAAAATGCAATTAAAGTAATTTTTTCTCTACTATCAATGAATACATGTCAGTAAAATGTTAAAATATTCCTTAATATGTTCATCATTATGACTTGATAATATGATGAATATGTATTTTCTTTGTTAATGTTTTTCTAGTTTTCTTCAATACTTAGGTGAGGTTTTCTATTCTTTCTACCAACGTACAAAATTCTCAACATTTTCCCAACAACTGTCTGACAGTATCGGATTCTTTTTATTTTTGCCTGCGTTCCCCCGCGTCCTTAATCTTCTGCTGATTTAGCTGCTGTTAAAGCAGCTACAAGTTTCCACACTGGAGGGACACGTCATCCTTCTCTCAGGCAGTTCTGCATTTTTCCTAATTCTGTCTGTCACCTATTTATTATTATTTATTATTTTGAGAAAAACTATTCATATAGATTTATTAAAAATATAATTGGTATTATACTATTCTGCTGGGTGGGTCACAATGATAGTGAAGGAAGTGTGATTAAAGGCACACACACTCCCTCCCAGTGTTTGTGAAATAGATTTTCAGGGGATGGATGTGGTCAGCTATGTTTCAGGAAAACAGAAGTTAAAATGCTACATAATGGGTTATTTTTGAAAGTTACTTACATGAATTAATAATAATTAATATATTATACTAAAAGGTACATGCATGAGCGAGAATGAGCTGTGCCATAAAATTAAACTCCAAGAGAAAACCGTCCAGCAATAGTGACTAAAAAAGGGACTATTTCTTTCTCGTTCAAGAAATCCATCTTTGTCCTCAAAACAGATGACATAAGCCCACAGAAAATTAAACTAATTAAAGGAACATCTCATTGCATTGTTCTAATTTTATACTTCTAGGAGAATTTAACCTAAAGACAAAAAGAATGAAA
>NW_004524719.1:92056-92578 GCF_000260255.1 Octodon degus
ATGTTTATAGCAGCACAATTTGTGATAGCCAAATCTTGGAAACAATCAAGGTGCCTGTCACCTAAGGAATGCATTAAAAATATGTGGTATTTTTATACAATGGAGTACTACTCAGCTATAAAGAATGATAAACTTGAAGCGTTTATATTAAAGTGGATGCCACTTGAAGAAATACTCGTAAGTGAAATAAACCAGACCCACATGTGTAAATATCATATAATCTCTCTAGTATAAGAACTCAAAAGAAGAAATAAAAATAGAAAGGTATAACACAATTAAAAGGAAAGTGAGAACTTGAGGATTAGACAATGAAGAGAGTTGAAGGAGAAAAACTAGGAAACATGACAGGGGCAAAGCCATTCATTAATACACAGAAGATGGCTAAGGCAATGATCTTGAGAAACATCGGCAGGGTTTTGAAACTAGCAGTCAATTGGTAGGATCCTCACCCTGGCTAACCGTACATGCTGATACCTGTGAACGAAGCAACTGCACTGAAGACAGCAATGTGTAATGGTAGGG
>NW_004524719.1:93308-105682 GCF_000260255.1 Octodon degus
TTAGACAGATTGTGAGGTAAAGCTCAACTGCATATGTTGTAGGGGACTAATAATAAGCTTCTCTTCTGGAGGGTTAACAATCTAAGTTTGCAGACCAAAAATTAGAGAAAAAGAAGGGCTTCAAGGAGAGCCAACATTTTGGCTCTAGCCTTTCCAGGTCAGTGGAGATTCAGGACATAGGAGAACCTGTATTACAACATCATGTAACTCAGTTGTGTCCCTGATTTTCTGATCAAGGAGATTATGGGGCCACAGAGGAAAGTGATTGGTAATGTAGAGTGTGCCTAAGGAGAGTCACATGGTGAGAAAACATTCTCTCAGGCTTTCACAGAGAGCAAATTGGTCAAGCAATGGCCGTGATTCAACCACATAGCTGACACTGACAACGGTTCTACAAACTGCGGTACAGGGTTTCAGGGTAAATTCTGAGGGGATGTCACTGACCTTGGCAGATACAAAAGTTACGTTTCTTGTTACATAGGTCTTGCTTTATCTTGGTCTTAACCATCCAGCAGAAAATTATAAAAATGAAGTATAAAAAGTAAAACCACATTAATATGCTGAGCTGTATAAGGCTCGAGTCAACGACTTCTGACATTACCAGTCTTATGGAAAACCCAGTAGTATTATGTACTACTGGACTATATTGGAATATTTTGCTGAATTCACGCAACTACAATGTTTAAACGACAATGGAATGCCCTTCTCTGACAAAACTAAACAAAAAATGGTGTACAAATGAAGGACCATTTTGTATCTGTACATTCAAAATAGTTAGGTTAGATGTACAGCTACATTCTTTTAATTCAATGAATAGAAAGATTTGTTCTAATAGTGTTTGTGGACAGGATATCATGTCTGCATCTTGTGCAATGAATTACTACTAAGACAAAGATCTGCAATGTGTTAATTATTGAAACTGTGCTAGTAATTAATTTTTGATACTATCTCATTGCTATGTGTTTATCAATAAAATTATTTTTGGATTATTATTATTTTTTGCTCGGAATGCCTTCAGGGCAGGTTTGGCTGGCTTGAATTGTGGGGACTGAACCACAGCCACCTGAGCCTGACTGTTTTGTGGAAGCAGCCACTTAAAGAACTGAGCTAAGGGGCAGGGCCCCAGTGAAATTATTTTTTAAAAATCTAAAAAAAAAAAAGTGCATTTTAGAGCATATAGAATTGGCCTTTAAAAATTTGAATTAGCCATCTTTTCATGTTTTAATTTGAGTTTCAAAAGATATTTCAAAGTTCTAGAATGTTATTCAATTCTTTGGTAGGTATGGCTACTGAAATTACCATTTTTTATTTACTTATTTATTTATTTTTAATTTTTTTAAATGTGTTTGGTTGTTGCAGGGTCTCACTGTGCACCTCAGACTCAGCGTGATCCTCTTGCTTTCAGCCTCCCCAGTGCTGGAATTGCAGGCATATGCCACTGCCCCTCGCATTGGCCTGGAATTTGTTTGGCTTCTAGTGTATAATGCCATCTTCATGTGAACAATGGCTCTGTTGGCTTCCTTCTTTTTCCTGTTAGAAGGTTTGCTCCATGGCTGTGCTGGATGACCAAACGGACTTGAGCTCGAGGAGGTGAAAACCTTCAGTGATCACTAGAGAGCTTCTCTTCTCTTTCTTTTTTATTTCTTTTTCTTTTGGCAGAACCAGGGATTGAACTCAGGCCCTTGCGCTTGCCGGGCAAGTGCTTATTCTACTGAGCTACCTCCCCGGCCCCTCTTCTCTTTCAATACCAGCCTGTCATATTCTCATTTCTTCTGCGGGTCTCTGAAATTTACGAAATAGGAAAGTTAATGTATCTATTTTTCTACACTGTCATATAATCATGACTTTTGGTAGTGCATGCTACTTACAAATGAAAATGTTTCCTCTTTCTGGAATGTTATAAAAATGCAGTGTAATTAAAAAATGCAATGCAATCACATATATAATTTACAAGATTAAAAAGCGGCATTTGGCTATGATTTAGAGCTATGTTAATTTTTTTTTAAATAAATAATACAGGGCCTGGGGAGACAGCTTGGTGATCTGAGCGCCTGTCTGGCAAGCTCAAGGACCCGAATTCAATCCCCAGTACTGCACGCCGTGCTGGCCCCGGAACCCTGGGGATACAGTGCCAGGGTATGGCCTGGGGGTGCAGCCTGTAATCCCAACACCGGGGTGGACAAGGCGGGAGAATCACGGTGAGTCTCAACCGTGGAGCGAGACCCTCTACTGAATAAATACATTTTGCAAAGTTTTAAAGTAAGTAATATAACTATATATTATGTGCTAAATTATAATTTGAATTACTTGAAAGTTTTGATTTAAAAAAGATATCAAATGCTATAAATTCATAGTGCTATAGCATGGTTTTATTGCAGAAAAATGTGTGCAGTGTGACTATTCGATAATTATGTGTTGTAAAAGTGTGAGTTAGTTTCTGGATATTTAACGTTTTGTGCAAGCATGAAAATTAAAAAAAAATTGTCTGTGTCACTGGGACTGTTAGCATTAGTGCATGGACAGACGCTCAAACAAAACTGTAGACTAAGAGTAGGAGGGTAAACCATGTGTGAGGTCCATTTCAAGCTCACTCTTCATTGCTTTTGTGTATCAGATGCTAATTTTTACCATTAAGTCATAAAGATTTCTGGGTCCATGGAATAGTGTATATGTTTTGTGGTTAGAAGGCGGTGAGAGGTGAGATTAATACTCAGTTAAAAATTGTCTTCCCTTTCTAACACTATTTCTGTGGAGAGGACACACAAATTCAGGAAAGGCAAGCAATATTGGTAATATGAGTTCTGTTGGTAGACAATTATTGGAGTATAACTAGCTTTTGCTGAGGTGAAATTTATAGTTTCTCATTCCTTCTATATAGTTTTGACCATTTGAAATTGCAAATGATTACTCCCAGAAAAGATGCAAAAGTTAAGGATGGATTGCTGAAAAAAACTGGAAAAGGAAAATCTATTATCTTTGGAAAAAATAATTGACCAAAATATAAACAAGATCTGAAGATAGGAGATTCTGCAGAGGAGAGATTTTGATGGCTGAAGTCTGCTGCAGTTGTTTGTTTGTTTGTTTGTTTTTAATGTATTTGGTACAGGCTCTCACTATGCAGCTCAGACTCTTGGTGATCCTCCTGTTTCAGCCTCCTCAGCACATGAATTACAGACACGTGCCACCACTCCCGGTCTCTGCTGCAGTTTGTTAATGAGCTAGTGCAGTAACTACAACTAGCGCTCACTGTAGGTCAGATACTCTTCCCAGGACTGTGGATGAATAAATCAGTATAATTGTTATTGTACAGTGATGGAGATACAATTGTAACACTTCGCTTTACAGATGAAGAGAGTGAGACGCAATGAAGTTAATTTGTTCAAGGTGACACGGGCAGTGAACTGGTAAATCCGGTTGAATAAAGATCTTCTAGTGCTGGTGAAGTAGCTCAGTGGGCTAAGCACCTGCTTAGGCATGCACAGGGACCCGCGTTCCCTGGGTGCACTGAGCTGGCCACTGAGTCTGGACGTGGTGGCGCACTCCTGTAATCCCAGCTCTGGGCAGGCTGAAAGAGGACGATCACTACAGGTCAAAGCTGTTTAGTGAGACCCTGTGCCAAATACATTAAAAATAAAAGGCCTTCTAGTTACACAATTTGCAGGCTTTACAGTCTCCTTAGTGAAAGATATTTAGATTCAGGGCAGAGTCTGGGTTTTTATTTAGAGTAAAAGAGCAAAGTGTGCTTCACTGGTGCTGAGAGCCAGCTGCAGAGACAGACAGCGCCCCTGCCAGGGTGGTGATGCCACGTGGGTGTGGAGGGCGAGGGCTGCCGCCGCCAGTGCAGGGAACGAAGGGACAAGGACAGCTCCGTTATGGCAGGGCATCCTGGAATCCAGTGGCAGCCTTAGATGAGGGTAGAAATAGGAGAAAAAGAACAGCACCTCCACGCTGTGGACTAAAAATTTTGATGACATTTTGTTTGTCAGAATTTTTATACCTTCACCCACAATGGGTCAAGGAAAGATTAAAGAACTTTGAAAGGAAACTGCTAAATGAGAAAGGAATGTCATTAGGTCAGAAATGTAAGTGCTTTTTTCTCCCAAAGGATCAAAATATTAGTTGGGCGCCCATCTGAGATTGATGACTTGCGTTAGAAGAAAGACTCCAGACCTGATTACATCTTTTTGTGTTGTCAAATCAAACATAACTCAGAAAAAATGTCCAGTATCATAGAGCTTTTCCACAGAGGATGAGAAGTGGTTGATTCCAATTTTGGGAGCTCAAGAGACCTCTCATGAAAGCCACCTAACAGTGGCAACTGAGAAAAAGGCAAATAGAGATGAATATATTTCTTTTCAAACATCTAATGTTTGAAGAAGGTACCAGTTTAGTAAAGTGAAAAAATACAATTTTTAATGGTAAATTCAGTTTTTCTCCATATCGTATTGCATAGTTAAAAAATTTTCTTTAACTTTGAGGATATTTGTGTTCTTGGAGTTGGCTTTTATCTCCCATAAAGTCAAAATGAAAGTATCAACTTGGTAGTGCTATTTCTAGTGCTTTGTGGTATGCTATGTACATAATTTGTAAAGTTTCAGTCCATAAATATTATTTTTCCTGATCACTTTTGAAATTATTTCAACAATTTTAACTTCAAAGCATTGCTGATTAGTTATGTTCTGACTTTACAGCATTTTTAGAAAATTCCATGAATGTAAAAATTAGGAAAAAGGATCTATCTCAGATTTTATTTTGCTAATGTTAGAGGTCAAGTTGTTCTAACTCCAGGTGTGCAGTGGGTGGTCTAGGGAAGATTATCAGGGAACAGGGAAGCTGTGTGGATGTGGCTTAGGCCAGCAGTGGCAAACCAATGGCAAGGGTGTTAATTTTCTTTTAAGACCAAAGGTGTTAATGTATGAGTTGTTTCTTCTAAAATACAAGTTCAGCAGGCCAGCAAGCTACCCCAGTAGACTAAGCACTTGCTGAGGTAAGCTCAGGGGCCAGGGTTCCATCCCTGGCACCAAATGCCTCACTGGCCCTGCCCACAGGGGTGCTGAGCCAGCAATGGAGACCAGGCATGGTGGTGCACATCTGTAATGCCAGCACTAAAGAGGCAGAAAACAGGAGGATCACTATGAATTGGAGATGAATAGTGAGACCCTGCACAAAACAAAATGAAACCAAAACTGAAATAAAAGTTCAGTATTGAGTTTTAGTTGCATCGTTAGCACTCTGAGGTAAACAAGTGGCCTCTGGGTTGCAGCTTTCTCCCCTGGGTGGGGGTGTGGAGAATTCTAGCTCCGAAGCATTCACCAGCCATTGAAGACAGAAATGTGCTCTGGGAGCTGCACATGTTTCTCGTGTCCTGTGATCTGGAGTGTAGTTGTGACCCTGGAGAAGAGTGGTACTGAGATGGAGTAGCTGGGTTAGGAGCCGAGAAGAAGCATGACGTTTTAGCAGGTGATGCTGTATATATTATAATTAAGGGTTAAATAAACAGAATGAAAACTTTGATGAAAAAACAAATAACTCAACAGTTTTAATTAAGAATATCTTTTCTCAGACCTTTTGCCTACTAGTGTCTATTAGTTTTTCACAATGCTGATAGGGCAAAAATATGCTTTCTCTTATTATTATTATTATTTTTTTTTGGCAGAACCGGGGATTGAACTCAGACCCTTGCGCTTGCCAGGGAAGCACTTATTCCACTGAGCCATCTCCCCAGCCCCTGTTTTCTCTTACTGGATCATGTAAAAATGTATTTTTATATGTGAATTTTACAATGTGTGTGTTTTGCATGATAATATTTTTTTGGGGGGTACCAGGAATCAAACTCAGAACTTCACCTTGTCAAGCAGGTGCTGTGCCGCTGAGCTAAACTTCTCACCCCTACTTGATAATTTAAAAAATCTCACTCCCTAAATTCTGATGAGTCCGCACCATATAGTCTTGGGCCTATGAGATACAATGATCATAATAGTTGAATGTGTTTTTCAGGTAATGTGATTTAAGTGATCCTTATCTGGATACATAACTGTTTTCATTTGTACACTTTTCATGTGGCAATTGAATGATGACAGACTTTTGAAATCAATAGAATTGAAAATTGGAGAAGAAGAAGGCAAAGGCGAAGTTGACCTTAAACCCTAGGAGAAAGGAAGAGGCTGACTCAATTCATTAACATGGAGATGCTGATTTGACAATAGGGAGCAATCAAGCAAGAAACAATGATGCTGAAGTAAGATATCAGGCGCAACCATCGGTTCTCTTGGGCATATATCCAGTTGCTGCGTACCTTGTCCCTGAGCTGTTTAGTGAGAGTAGGAAGGGGCACAGAATGTTAAATTAACAAGAGCTCTTTCTTTTTATGCATTACTAGATGTCTCGTGTGCCCTGAGTCCCATTTCCTCCAAGAATCTATGAGGAATACACTTAGGATACACTAAGAGATGGAAAATATCATTGAAAAATGTGTCCATTACTGAAGATAGAAGGGTGAGAAGGAAAGTGTCCACAGCCCAGTGGGGCAGGCAAACGCACGTGCAAAGGCGTTCGTACGTGGGGCTGATACTGCGGTTCACACATGGACAAAGCGATAGGACAAATGAAGGAGCAGTGATTTGTCTGCTGCAGACACTAACAAGTGAGCTCGGAGCAATCTGGGAAGAGCACCTGGAGACCTGTGCGTCCAGCCTTTCCCAGCCCTGCAGCTCATATTTGTTCCACGAGGGCATCGGAGTGGATTGTTCTCTCACCAGCTCCCTTATCCCGATTCCACACTCAGCTTGAAGAAAGATAGGAATTAACAGGCAATAACACTGAAAAGCCTAGTTTTCCAAGATCCGTAAACTAAAGGAAGCTGGTGACTCTATCCATATGCTAATCATGACAGACTTCCTTGGTTATCCTATTTTTAATATTTATCACAATATATATCTACTGAGGAAGCATGTTCTTTTCTCTTTTTTTTGCAGTACTGGGGATCGAACTCAGGACTTCACCTTTGCCAGGCAGGCACTTATTTTACTGAGCTATCTCCCCGGCACCAACATCTATCATTTTAAAGGTGATGATTAGATTGAATGTGGTGGTTATATATCATACTAATAATATATCTTGTCTGTTAGCCTGCCGATCTCAACTATTTTTTCTGTTTTTAATAAAATAGTGTGATAAGCAGAAACTAAAAACAGACCTCAAGACTCCCAATTCCGGTTTTCTGTATCTTCTGTGATTTCCTACCGGCGAGTATGGGCAGGACTCTAGGGATGATTGCTCTTCTGTCATCATTAGGTTGCATTAAGAAGTTAAAGGGTTTTGGAAATATACACTTACAGCTGTAAATCATTTGATTTAGAGATTATGCCTGGTGTCTCCCTGAAAGGGACTCGACCTTTCCTAGCAGGTGTCTCCCTGAAAGGGACTCGACCTTTCCTAGCAGGTGTCTCCCTGAAAGGGACTCGACCTTTCCTAGCAGGTGTAAGCATTTCACAGCTGTCATACATCCCCTTGAGAGCATTCAGGAGGCAAATACTCAGGTCCACATTCACACCTGTGGCAAAAGCCTGCAGGTGTCATTTCTGAACTCTGACAACAAGCTAGAGGAAACAATAAGAGGATCCCTGGCCTCGTAAGTTATCTCAAGCATGGCAGATCCTTGGGTTTCAGCCCTGTGAGACCCTGAGCAGAGACTACTGAATTACCTTGAACCTCGACTCTTGATTTGTGTCAAGTGCTAGGCAATTTGTATACATTTAGGTCATTGCTTAGTGATTTGGCTCCCAGTGGTAGCCAAGCTAGTCAGCAGCCCTAAGTCGGTGCTGCGTATTTCATAGTGTACCCGCTTTACAGTGTCTTTGGGACAGGGAAGCATGACCTAATTTTCTGGCTTGTGTGGTGCACTTGTGTTTAACAGATATTGTTAAGTGACTATCCTGGTGAGTAAGCTTCTTAATACCAATAACAACTCTGAAAAATAGTAGCTGACTTGTCCAGGAGAATAGCTAATTACCAAATTACCATCAACCATGCAGCTATGTCTTCTCTCAGGTACTTTATTTTACTGAGAAATCCCTTTGCTCACATATTCTCATAGTATAATTGAATATTAACATTTTACTTATGAATCCACAGTAGATTTCCCTCTCACATGGCACAGTGTAGTAACTACACTCTTAATCAGAAAGAACGGTAGGACACTAATTAAAATATTAATTTTAATATATAACTTCTGTAGTCATGATTTTTTTCTATCTTTTCTTGAGTGTGAATGAACTCATTGACTCATTTAATGCTTACAATGAAAACCAGAAACGTTTCCGTTTCCAGTTGCCCTTCAAATCTCTGAGTAAGACCAAAATAATCAAAACTAATTTATGCACATTATAGTTAGGCACAAAAGAAAGGTCACTAAATTTTTCTCTACAGATCTATATTTACACATGTTGCTAGGCAATGGGAGAAAACCACAGACTTTCCCTAAAGCTCTATATCTCCTTTTTCTGACATTCTTTTTTAAGAAAGAAGAAAAAAACAAATATAGTACATGCAATGATATGATTTTGCATAATCAGTTTTGAATTGTTATGAAACACTAATACCTGTCTTGCACAAATAAAAACCAACTCTTCAGCAAATATGAAGTATTTTTAATCTGTGCAACAATTTTAGACATTTTATTAAATATTATTGCATTTGAATCATGACAGTTTTTCCTTAAAAGCTCAACATGTTATTCAATAATCTCTTTGTATTTGCACACTCTATATTTGGGGCTTTGTTCTTCATCAGCAGTGCTTTTTTTTCTATATTTTAGGGAAGAGTCTACAGGGTATTCAGGGTCTCACTACTAAATTGGACTCATAGTGATCTGCCTGTTTACAGCCTCTCAAGAGCTGGGATTACAGCTGTGGGCCACCACACCCAGTCTCCATCTATGGTAGGCCCGGGTATCAAACCCCCAGCCCCCAAGCCTGTTTGTAGGCTCTTTAATCCGCTGAGATATTTGGCCAGCCCTGAGCAATGCTGTTGATTACCTATTTTCCTTCAGAATTTGCTGAGGCATGCATTTGGGAGTGAGTTTAGCCAACCATCCAGCACCTTCATGGAATGCAACTTACTTTTCTCTCCATGGGCTCTCTTCTGAAGCAGGAGAAAAAGAAAGCTTGTTTCTCCTCCCAGCTGCCTCCTTAACTCTGATTTCAGTGGCGGAGAAAGGGATGAAGAAAGGATAGAGTTTGCTTTCAAGTGATAGTATGAAATATGGACCCACTTTGAAACCTTAGGCTTCCCGAAGGTATTCCGGAACCCTGTCCTTCTCGGATATCAAGCCTTTCCTCTTGACATTGCATCTCGTTGTCCTTTCTGTGGGAAAGGATCACATTTGAATGGATTTTATTTTACTTTTTAATTGAAGACTATGGTAGCAAATTTTCCATCATTATTATTATTATTATTATTATTATTTTTTTTTTTTGAACTGGGGATTGAACTCAGGCCCTTGTGCTTGCCAGGCAAGTGCTTATTCTATTGAGCCATCTCCCCGGCCCCTCCAACATTCTACAAAGAATAAAAATGATTAGCAAGCAAGAGTCCACGAAACTCCTTTCCCTAGAATATATAGAATATATGGTTCTAGGGCTGGGGATATTGCTTAGTGACACAGCACCTGCTTGGCAAGTGTGAGGATGTGAGTTCAATTTCCAGTACCAAAAATAAATAGAATATATAGCTCTATATACAGCATGTGCATGTTCTCTCTCTCTCTCTCTCTCTCTCTCTCTCTCTCTCTCTCTCTCTCTCCTTTCTCTTCTCCCTAAGAACAGGAACTTGCTTTGTGTCTTTTGTATTCTCCTGGAAGGCACATTCTGACTGAATCTCTCCGTTTTTCTTTATATTTTATTTTATTTTTCAATTAATTTTATTGAAAAACAAGTATCAATGAGACAGTTTCAAAACCCATTAGTAGGACAGTTTCAATAATTAATACATTGCATATTGTCTTCATAGTGGTTATTCATAGTACAAGATGCAGACATGACATCATGTCCAAATACTATTAGTACAAATCATTCTTCTCACTGAATTAAGAGAAAGTAGCTGCATATCTATCTTAACTATTTTGTATATACAGGTATAAAATGGTCCCTCATTTGTATTCCTCCTTTTCTGCTTAGGTTTGTCAGAGATGGGTATTCCTTTGCCATTTAAATATTATAGATGAATGAATTCAGCAAAGTAATCCAATATAGTCCAGTAGTCCATAATAGTAGTGGGTTACTGCAGGACTGGAAATTTCAGAAGTTGTTGACTTGAGCCTTTTACAGCTCAGCATATTAATATGGCTCTACTTTTTATACCTCGTGTTTATACTTTTCTGCTGGATGGATAAGACCAAGATAAAGCAAGACCTGTATAACAAGAAATGTAACTTTTGTATCTGACAAGATCAGTCAAATCCCTTTGCATTTTAGGGAAGGGTTTACAGGGTGTTCAGACTCATAGTGATCTGCCTGTTTACAGTCTCCCAAGAGCTGGGATTACTGATGTGTGCCACCACACCCAGTCTCAATTGCTGTCTCAGTGTGCACCAGGGGTGGGGCTGGCACGGCAGTCCCGGGGATTGAACCCCTGGGCCCTGTACCTGCTTGCAGTCACTTTTATCCACTGAGTTATTTGCCCAGCCCTCGGAAACTCTCAATGCCTCAGGTTTATGCCTTTCCCAAGCCTTCCAACTGAACCTGTGCTGGGAGCTCCTGCCACATATTGCCTGCACTCCTGCCTTCCCCCTTCCCCCAGCATGTCACTGTAGCTACAGATTGATGTCCTCACCATCACTGCATTGAGGCAAGAGAGTCACATGATGCCTGGACTACAGAGAGGATTTGGTAACTGTACAATGCATTTCTAGTTTGTTAAGAATGTGGATCCATGAGCCACTCTGCTTGGGCAAGAACCCAGGCTCTAATATTGTTAACTATGTGACCCTTGCAGACTTCTGGGTTGGCATCCAGTTGCAAGTGCTGTTCTCTGTAGCAGGCATTGTTCATGCAAACTGCAAGGAAAATGGTCCACCTTGGAGCCCATATTGCTGACAATCTTGAGTGAGTCATTCAATTTCCACAAATTCAGGTTTTGTCCTCTTCAAGGATAACTATCACTCATACTTCAAAGAGCTGCAAAGGATAAAATAGTCAGTCTACCTCAAGTACTTAGAACTATGCTTGTCTAATTATTCAACACGAGTGTCTTGTTATTTTTATTAAATGAGATGTGAAACAGACACAACTATTCCATACCATTCCATTAAAAAAGGAAACACTTTTTGTTGTCCTACTGGGTGATCAAGATTTTGCCTTCACAATTATTGCAAAAGAAAAAAAAAAAGACAACATTACCGTGTATATCCACATTTGTACATTCTCTAAGAAAGACCACAGGACAGAAATTTGTAGTCCAAAAATATGCATATTTTTAATGTAGCACAAGAGAAGCCCTTAGCTTTTCGGAGTTTTGAGGTGCTCATTTGGCTTCCACTGTTCTCAGTACCCTCTGGGTTGACTATCCTGTTCTTCAAATCTTTATCAATACTTGGTTTGATTCTTGCCAAACTACAAGCTGGAAATGTTTCACTATTTCTGCAGTAAATTTTACTTAACCCTATAACAACTGACTGCAAAGGTAATGGCTTGTGATAAGCACTGAGTAGGTCAGCAGTCTGAGCACAGCCTGGCTCTGCAGCTGAACTCTCCCTTCTCTGTCTCGCTGGTGTCTGTAGGTGTGTGTCTTGGTGCACTCTGGGGGGATCCACAACCTGCATCGCGCAGGGCGTTGGACAGTGCAAGGCCTTCTTTGCTTACTGGCTGCTGGGCAGCAGCTGGCTGCTTCTGGCAGCTGTCTGCGAACTTGATGATTCTTTCTGTGTATTTCTACTCCAGCAGTGACAGTCAAGTGCTTCTTGCACTTTGAATCGCTCAATCTTCTTATACCTTATCTCTGACATTCCAGCTGCAGAAAGTACTGCACTCTGAGGGCTGTTTAATTAGATTGTGCCCACCTAGACAATCCAGGATACTCTCCCTATTTTGAGGCTCTAAATCTTAATCACATCTGCAAAATCCATTTAGCCCTTGAAGGTGACATCACCACAGCTTCTTGGTATCAGGTCCTGGGCATTTTAGGGCCCATACTACCTGAAAGGCTCTTGCAAGTCTGATTTTCTGGTTTCTACTGAATGTTAGTACATTTTCTGTTCTAACCATATGGATTTCTTTTGCTTTGAATTTCATTTTCATATACCTTTCCTAATTTACTGTTGGATCATTTATCTTACTGATTTATTGTAGTTCATTATATTGGGGCTATTCAATAATATT
>NW_004524719.1:106142-107175 GCF_000260255.1 Octodon degus
TTCTCTGGTAAGGAAAGACTGCCTTTGTGTATCTTATATGAGTTCTCCAGCTACTCTTTCTACTTTTACTTTTTCAGAATTATTTTATAAAGTTTTTGAAAATGTCCTTAAGGATCTTAAATGCTGTACTGCAGATATCACTGTTATCAAGAGTTGCCAGCTTAACCATACTGATCTTTTATTATAAATACAATTTTATTTTATATGGGTTTTATGTGTAGTTCAAGCTGGCCTTGAAGTTACCAGGTAGCCCAGGCTGATGTGAAACTCGCTGTGATCCTCCTTCTTCAGTCTCCAGATTACTGGGATTACAGGGTGCACCATCATGGCCGGCTTACCTGATGTTCTTACTTACATTGTCTAAGTCCTTCGGTTGTGCATAGTAATGTTAGAATTTTATATCAATGAATATGCAGAAGTAAAGCATTCTGAATTATTTTACTTCTAATAGTTAATAAAGGCTCTTGAATTATCTGGGGTAACAAGCATAGGAACAGCTAATTTTGATAATTTTCCTCCTTTGATTAAAGCAATTTCATGCATTTGTCCGTCTTATGTTATTTGCTTATTAATGTCATTCTACTTAAGATGTGACAATATGAAAAACCATGCTGGTTACAGTCATGTTTATTTCATTCACTTTTAACTATCAAATAATTTTTGATATGTATTTTGATTTATGTCCTTTGTAAAATTTAAGATTTTTGACATATTTTTATTTTTCTGAGTTTAAAAACAATATTTGGCTTTATCATTTTCTTTTTTTGAAAAAGTTTATTAAAAAGTAACTAAACTTCCACTTCATAATGGCAGATGAAAATAAAACACATCAATTAGTTTTACAAGAAAATTAAAATCTGAAATAGTTATGCCTAAGATGTTTGAAATGCCGAGAGATAGTAAGGTTAAGCTTAATAGCCTAAATCGTTTGATAATAACAATAAGCCTGTCTTCTGGATGGTTAACAACCTAAGAATGCAGACCAAAATTAGAGAAAAAGGAGGGCACAAGGAAAGCCAACATTTTGGCCCTA
>NW_004524719.1:108009-109749 GCF_000260255.1 Octodon degus
AGATGTCAAATATCTCCTACAAAAAGTCCAGAAAAGAACACATGTGTTGTCAGTATAAGCCACTTGTGTGTATGGAACATGCTACTGTCATATGTGAAGACTGCCTTGTGTGTGATAATTGAAGTAAAGACTATTTTTTGTTGAAAAATAAAAATAAATAAATAAAATCTGAAATAGTGATAAATATCACCACAAAATTGACAGGACCTATCTACAGAAAACTAGAAAATATTACAGAAAAAATTAAAAATGTTCTTTAATATACTTTAATATATTTGACATATTTACATAATTTTCACTTTCATTGATTCATATAATCAACTGCATTAATGTTTCACTAATATAAAATATTCAAGTTTTCCTTGATTAAGTAGACATTTTAATATTCAATTTGAAAATGCATTGCTGAATTTAATTTTTTCATATTTTATTAATGAGTATCTTTGTTTCTAATCGAAGTTGGTTGAACTTTTCTGATATCATCTTCTGTTTGCACATTTTATTAAATGTGTTTGCTTCATTTTCTTTATCTGAGAACAGTGTGTGCATAATTTAGCTATCAACATTTCTTGGACTGTTTCATTGAACATATCAGTTGGATTTAATCTCATAATTTATGAATTGTTTAACCAATATTTCTTTTCCTTTAATGTTTTCACATATAGTCATATATTTTGCTTTTCCTTCAGTTTTAATTCTTGTAGAAATTTACCAATTTATTCTATACCATTGCTATGAATAATGACACATTTCACTAGTTCCTTTTCTGATTTTGATATATATGTGCATTTTGTTTCCTTAACAGTTTTTATAGTTTTTCATGTCTTTTTACATTTCCGACATCTCATTACATCTTGTGGTCTGACTTTGAACCTTGTTGTTCTGGAATCTCGGCCTGGCCGCTCTGTCTGTCGTGGGCTGTGGCTGCTGCGCCCACCCATGCGGGCACCCTGACAACCACGGAGCGGCCACCAGGTTCACACCTTTTTCTGCTGTCCTTATGAAGCCACAGATCCACTTCCTCTTGATGACCAGAGTCGTTTATCCCTGGAAAATGTCAAATTCTTTTCTTGCTTTGTGATCTTTGAAAACAAAAAGACAAAAAGCTTCCCACGGAAGCTACAGCTTTTAATGAAACACAGCTCTTACTACGTTCCTTAGTCATTTTTAGTGCTCAATTCCAGAGTGGAGTGACTGAGAAGCTGGTGGTAGTGCTGATGGTGACTGTGGCCACTCCTCTGTGTATCTTCTGGTCTACAGCCTTCTGACTTCTCCCTGGAGGAAGCGCAGGCATCCAGTGGACTCTGCTGCCTGGCCTCTGCTCCACCTTGACGAATAGCACTTTGTGAGGTGGAGTGTTGCCTCCCTGCTTCTACTTCAGCTCTAACTTTTGTTTTAAAATTTTTTTTAGGGTTAGCCAAATAGCTCAGTGGATTAAAGCACAGGAGCCGGGAGTTCAATCCAGACCCGCCCCCAGGGTGCACTGAGACAGTAATTGAGAGTGGATGTGGTGGTGCGTGCCTGTAATCCCAGCTCTTGAGAGGCTGTAAACAGGCAGGTCACTATGAATCTGATCTAGTAGTGAGACCCTGAACACCCTGTAGACCCTTCCCTAAAATACAAAAAGGGTTTGTATTTATTTATTTATTTATTTATTTGGTATAAGCTGTCATTACTCAGCTCAGAATCATACTGTCCTGTCTCAGCCTGCCCAGCACTGAGATTACAGACATACTACCA
>NW_004524719.1:110234-111624 GCF_000260255.1 Octodon degus
GCGACTCAGTTCTTCTGAGTGTTCCCCATGCAAGTTGACTATTAGTCAAAGAACCCCCACAGTAAGTGTGGGTGTGTGGTGTTTGGTAGGTCAGCTCTAAATTAGCCATGTTCCCCCCAAGTCATTCACCAGAGGCAAAGCAACAGTGATCGTGCAAGAAGATCCTTTAGATGTGCTGACGATGCTGAAAATATTTCTGAGACATTATTAAGAAGCGTCTCATATTCATTACATTTCCATGCAAATATTTTTATCTATTAGATAAGCTTTGCACTTTCATTCAGGCAGTAACCCTTTAGCAGAACACCAAAAGGAAAGTATGTGTACATCTCACTTGTTATAAACCTAGAAAGTGTGAGGCAGTAATCACAGAGTGACGGGCCTTAAGCAGAAGTGTGCTCTGGAATGACCTACAAGATTGGCTAAATTCCATATTGCTGAGCTTCAGCCCTGGCTTTAGATCCATTAGTTGTGGAGATGGGGAAAGTTGTGCAGGTTTGTAAGATTTTTCGGTTTTTGATTGCATGTGTTAGGGCCTGGGCTCTTTAACTCAGTTAGGAACTCCTGTGATCTTTTTTCCTCTACATTTTCATCATAGACAATTACCAAAAAACACATTTAGGATGACACAATCAGACAATTGCTGTTCATCCTTTAATTTTTGTTTTCTGATAATTCACATTTTGCTAAATGCAAAATGTCACCTTCTGCATTTCAAAAATTTTACTTAATGAAAAAAAGATTATCTTTCTTTATGACAGAGTACTAGTCCACTGAGTAAAATAAAACTACATATATCATATTCAATCCTCTGTTGATGAACATATATGCTGTTTCCAAAATACAGCTATTATAAATTATCCTCCTAAACACAGATACGTATGCAGGTATCCCTGTAATAATATAATTTTCATTCTTTTGGAAAGATACACAGAAGGGAGATTACTGGGTCAAATGTACTCTCTAGTTTTAGTTTTTTGAGGTCTCTCTACACTGATTTAAGTAATGATTGTACTGGTTTATATTCCTACCTACACTAGAGAAGCATCCCTTTTTCCATACCACCTTGACAGCACTTGTTGCTATTAAACTTTTCCATGATAACCATTCTTTCTGGAGTAAGATGATATCTCAGTGCACTTGTAACTTGCATTTCTCTAATGGTCCGCAATGTTGAACAATTTTTTAAATGTATTTATTGGCCACTTTATTTGTGTCTATTCATTTCCTTTGCTTATTCTTTGACAGGGGCTTTTTTATTTTGGGGAGTCTAATTTTTTGAATACTTTCCACATTCCAGGTGTTAGCCCTGTGTCCAAGGAATAGCTTGCCATTTCCCCCTATTTTATAAGTTGTCTCTTCATTCTGTTAGCTGTCTTCTCTTTTTTTT
>NW_004524719.1:112019-113369 GCF_000260255.1 Octodon degus
ATTACCTTCCTTTATATTTCAGCACCTCAGGTTCCACCTTTACACTCTTTTTCAGTTCTCCTAGATGAGAGTTCATTGATTTTTGTCTCACTGTCAACAAACTGGTTTTGATTTTGTTCCATCTTCCATTGAACCATATTTCTTCTGGTTAGCAAACCAGCATGCTCTAACCATAAATGCAAGCAGCTTTGTTTTGCAATGCAATGAAATATTTTCCTCATCATCTACCATCTTAAAAAGGAGAATCCAAGCAATCTAATGAATGTCCTTGCAGCAATTTTCAGATTTAGAAGTGCTTTTTAAAAGTTATTTAATGTCCATCACACGTATTGAGGCTTTAAGCTTCCAGAGAAACTCTCTGAAGTACTGCTCAATGGTCTGTTCCTAAAGATCTGAAAGCTGGAAATAGCTTGTGTCCCTGTTGATTGACTTCGCTTAGCAGTCCCTTCCTCCTGTGTGCTAGCAGCCTGCCAAGTGTTGAGTGGGACTGTTCTGCTGTGCTAATTCTTTGATAGAAAATAGCTCCTGTGAAACTTGAAAGCAGCATTTTTAATGGGCTGAAACGCTGAGGTGTTGACATTTGCAATAATTTCTTGAGCTGCAATAACAAAGATATTACGAGGAAAAGAGTTTACATCTGATTTATATGCGTTTTCCTACATAATAGATTAATAAAACAGAGGCACATACTCTCCTATCACAGCCTTCAATTTTATGAGGTTGTATTCACGATATCTTCATTTCCTTTTTTCCATATTTTGTACAGAGTCCTGCCACACAGCTCAGATTCGTGGTCCTCCTGTTTTCAGCTGACTCAGCACTGGGATTACAGGTGTGTGTCACCCTGCCCAGATGCACTGTCTGCCATGGCAGGTGGTGCCAGGGATTGAACGCGGTCCCTGCATTTGCCTAAGCAGGTGCTTATTCCACTGAACTACCTTGCTGGTCCTTTATTTCATTTTAATGGTTTCCTATTTAATGAGTAGCTCAAGTGAGAAAATTTGATATTTTGACATGAAACAGTCTTTTAATCGATATACTTTAGATAACCTTGACTCTCAAGAACTAACATTCATGACATCCACTCTTCTCACATGACTTGCTTATTATTCAGATTTTAGCCCAGTCCTAGCCCAGGCCCGGTGAGTGTGTGGGAGAGCTTCCGGCTTCCTTGGGCCAGCGGGACCTACCGGTCCCAGCCCAGGCACAGCGTGGGAGAGACCCTCTTTCACCCCCTTGGGACGCCCCTCACCACTCTGCAGAACCTCCCCCACCCACCCGCCGAGTAGGAATTTCTGTCCTGTTCCGGGAACCCCCAGACCCAGTCCTAGCTCAGGCCCAGTGAGTGTG
>NW_004524719.1:113879-115833 GCF_000260255.1 Octodon degus
GAATAATGGCTTCTGAAATAAAGAAACAGCTGCAGAAAGGTATAGAGGACCTCAGCTTGGAAATGAAAAAAGAAATCCCTGAATCAGATTTTAAGATCATAAAGAACGCCGTGAGGTTGCTAGTGTTGCATGCTCTGTGATGCCCTGAGTGCACGTTTGCACACAGAAAGTGATACATTGGTCGATAAACAAGATTAAGCACTGTATTTTACAAACTGCAACTAATTGTTTAACTGGATGAATTAGAATCGGTTAGGCTTCTGGGAGCACATGTTGAATTGTTTTCATGCCTCTCTAATTTTATTATGGTAAATTTTCTGCAAATGAATGACTTTAAAGCAGCACATCTCAATTTGTAGGCAATTATGAGTGTGTCTAGTTTCTCAAAATATATGTTAGAATTAATGAGAAAGACTAAATAAGCAACATATTGCACTTTTTATGGTACACGGTTTTGGCAGCTATACTAACATAAGCCTAGCTTGGGGACTTGCAAGTTACTCAAATTTTATTTGAAAAGTTTTCTAGGACTGAACCTCTTATGAAAGTTTGACCTTTCTGCCCCTCCAGGTCTTGTGGCCACAGCTCAGGGAGGAAGCAGTGGATTTCCCTTTGTCGCTTATGCTGCTATCGTGCAGTTTGTACGTGCTCTGGAAGGATCTGCCTTGATTTTTGCAACAGTGAAATCCGACGTGGTGGTCCCAAGGAGAGCATAACTTTAGTTTTTGCTGTTTCCTCAGTAATACTCCTGCTAGCTTTCAATGTATTCAACTTGGATATTTTTTTCATGGAGAGAAGAAATCAACTGCTAGGTATGATTATGTTTTACAAAACGTGGTCTAGGTATTTCTGATCTAAAACTTCTATGCAAAGAAAAACTTATATTTTAAGTTTCTTGTCAGGACAATTACCACATACCCGATGTTGGCCGAACTTCTTGATATTTTCAAGATTTCAGTATTGTTGTTGTGTTCACTGTAGAAACTATACAGCAGAGCAGGAAAGCCTAATGCATAATATCTCAATTTGGGTTGATAATTTTTCCTTATGTAACACTCAAAGATGTGTATGTGATCAGGTGTAGTTGGCCAGCTGAGTTCCACATAATCATTAGTGAGGCTCTGATGCTTTATTCTCTCAGGTCTTTCCTGTTTTCACACTGCAGCTTATAAGAAGAGAAAGAGTAAAGCAGAATACAAGCAATTTCTCTATGAAAAACAGGAGGCTAATTTGGGGGAGTGATTACTATATCATCATGCCATCTGTTCATTAAAAATCTGATCGATTTTACTGTACTAAGTTGTAATTTATTTGCTAATAAAATTATGTGTAGCTGTCCAGACCTTAAAATTCACTGAAATGTGTACAGGAGTTCTTGAACTATAAAGATAAGCTATGGTTAAATATCAACTTTATGAGTGTCTTAATGAGAAAACTATAGTAAACATAATTCAGATCTTTCTGTCTGAAACTTTCTGGGCTTTGATGTATTTGTTTATTTGTTTATTTATTTATCATATTTCAAGGAAGGGTTTACAGGGTGTTCAGGGTCTCACTACTAGATTGTACTCATGGTGATCCGCCTGTAAACAGCCTCCCAAGAGCTGGGATTACAGGCCTGTACCACTACACCCAGTCTGAATAGCCATCTCAGTGCACCCTGGGGGCAGAGCCAGCATGGCAGTCCCAGGATTGAGCCCCAGACCCTGCACCTTCTATAAGGAGCTTTAATCCACTGAGTTTTTAGCCAGCCTCTGGGCTTTTCCTTTTTTTATAATTTTATTGAGAAACAAACAGCAATAAGACAGTTTCAAAACTGATTACTAGCATAGTTTCAATAATTAATACATTGAATATTGTTGTCTTAGTTGTTATTCATTGTATAAGATGCAGACATGATATCCTGTCCACAGACACTATTAGAACAAATCTCTCTATTCATTGAATTAAGAGA
>NW_004524719.1:115933-142858 GCF_000260255.1 Octodon degus
TAATACATTGAATATTGTTGTCTTAGTTGTTATTCATTGTATAAGATGCAGACATGATATCCTGTCCACAGACACTATTAGAACAAATCTCTCTATTCATTGAATTAAGAGAATGCAGCTGTATATCTATCCTAACTATTTTGAATATACAGATACCAAACAGTCATTCATTTATATCCCCTTTTTTTGTTTAGCTTTGTCAGAGAAGGGTATTCCATTGCAATTTAAATATTGTAGGTTTTCAGAAAAATATTCTAATATAGTCCAGTAGTACATAATAGTAGTGGGTTTTCCATAAGACTGGCAATGTAAGAAGTTATTGATTTGAGCCTTGTACAGCTCAGCATATTGATATGCCTTTATTTTTTATACTTCATGCTTACACTTTTCTGTTGGATGGTTAAGACCAACATAAAGCAAAACATATATAACAAGAAATGTAACTTTTATATCTGATAAGGTCAGTCAAATCCCCTTAGAATTTATCCTGAAACCTTGTACTGCAGTTTGCAGATCCTTTGTCAGTGTCATCCATGTGGATGAGTCACAGCTTTTGCTTGACCAGTTTGCTCTTTGTGACAAACATGCTTACAGGAAGAAAGATAGCCTCTTTAACACATAGTGCTGGAGAAATTGGCTCTCTACATGCCTAAAACTAAAACTTGACCCGGGTTTATCACCAGGCACTAAGCTAAAGTCAAAATGGATTAAACATCTAAACATTAAAACAGAAACACTAAATTTCCTGGAAGAGAAAGTAGGAGGAACTCTTGAAGACATAGGGGTAGGCAAAGAGTTCATGAACAAAAATCAAATTACACAGGTAATACCTGAAAGAATTAACAACTGGGACCTCCTCTTATTGAGAAGCTTTTGCATGTCAAAAGAAATTACCAACAAAGTGAAAAGACAACCCACAAATTGGGAAAAAAATCTTGACTAATAAGCACTCAGACAAAGGTCTGCTTTCTAGAATTTATAAAGAACTAAAAAACATTAAGGCCCCAAAACTTAAAGACCCAATCCAGAAATGGGCATCCGAGATGAACACATACTTCTTAGATGACAAAATTAAAGAAGTGAATAAATATATGAGAAAATGTTCCACATCACTAGACATCCATGAAATGCAAATTAAAACAACATTGAAATATCATCTCACCCCAGAAAGAATGGCTATTATAAAGAAATCAACCAACAACAAATGTTGGAGAAGCTGTGGGGAAAAGGGAACCCTTCTCCACTGCTGGTGGGAATGTAGACTGCTGCCACCATTATGGAAGTCAATGTGAAGACTTTTAAAAAACTAGGACTGGAAATCCCATTCAAACCAGTTATTCCCCTACTGGGAATTTTCCCAGAGGAACTGAAAACGTCATATCATAATGATATATGTGTACCTATGTTTATAGCAACATAACATGTGACAGCCAAATCTTGGAAACAACCAAGATGCCTGTCACTGGAGTAATGGATGAAAAGATAAGATATTTTTGTACAATGGAGTATTACTCAGCTATTAAAAATGCTAAACTCAAAACCTTCATATATAAGTGGATGCCTCTTGAAGATATACTCATAAGTGAAATAAACCAGACCCACATGTGTAAATATCATATACTCTCCCTAGTGTAAGAACTCAAAAGAAGAAATAAAAATAGGTATAGCATAATTAAAAGGAAAGAGAACTTAAGGATTAGACAATGAAGAGAAGGCAAGGAGAAAAGCTAGGAAACATGATAGGGATTAGCCATACATTTATATGCAAAAGATGAGTAAGGCAATAATTCTGGGAATCCTCAGCATGTTTTTGAAACTAGCAGTTAATTGGCAGGATTCTCACCCTGACTAACTATATATGCAGATACCTGTGAATTAAGAACCTGCACTGAAAATAGCAATGTGTAATAGTAGGGTCATGCTTGGAATGCTCATCATTCTGGTCTTCTAAATACGTATTGCTTGTCGTGACATACCAATTACTACCATACTGTCTCTCAAGTAAATGTTTGTTTTTAAAAAGGGTAATAAATGAAAACAAGAGAAGAAAAAAAATGTCACAGGACTGTCCTGTTACAATGCTGTATATGATTAGATTTCTAAATGTCTCTGTAAACTGTTTATTTCTATTTTTTAAATATTTTTATTTTTTAAATTTTTTTTCTTCATGGCTGGGGAGATGGCTCAGGGGAATAAGCACTTCCCCGGCAAGAGCAAGGGCCTTAGTTCAATCCCCAGTTCTGTCAAAAAAAAAAATCTTCAAATTTTGTAGGGACTTAAAGTTTAACATATCAACATTTGATGGAAAAATACCTGTTCCATGTCATGTCTAAGATGTTTGATATTCAGACAGGTAATGAGGTTAAGCTCAACTGCCTATAATGTAGGGCAATAATAAGCTTCTCTTCTGGAGGGTTAACAACCTAAGTTTGCAGACCAAAAACTAGAAAAAAGGAAGGGCTGCCAGGACAGCCAACATTTTGGCCCTAGCCTTTCAAGGTCAGTGAGGATCAGGACATAGGAGAACCTGTACTGTAACATCATGTAACTCAGTTGTGTCCCACATTTTCTGATCAAGGAGATTATGGGGCCGCAGAGGAAAGTGATCGATGACGTAAAGTGTGCCTAAGGAGAGTCACGTGGAGAGAAAACATTTTCTTGGTCTTTGGTTTAGAAACAAGTTGCGGAAATCAAAATGCAAGCAGCTTGAGGATAACTAAACTTGAGTTTACATTGCTCTTCATTCTGGGGTATCAGTGACCTAATTAAGAAGAGACGACATTCACACCTTTAGGTAAGAACACAGGAGGGATGTTATATGAGATAGAGTACTAGTCTGGAATGAAAGAAACTAGCAGCAAAGGTCCACGAAATTCTATAAAATAAAACTAAGAGCAGTAGAAATGCCATGTCCTGATCTGCTTATAGTTGAGGCACTATATCAACTGGATATTTGAGTGCAATAGACATGACTTGAAGCTTTCATAACAATTTATGAAAATGATGAAATGTTTTTTACTTCTCCCCAAAGAGAAAGGCTATAACAAATTTGTAAGACAAATATTTCCTGTTAGCAAATGTGAGAAACTTTCAAATGTACTGATAGCAGAAAAAACAACTCAAAGGAATAATAACATTTTCTTTACACCCTGAAATCCCTAAAACTGTTATCTCACTAAGTGCTTCTAAGGGCAATGAGAGACATGTTTTCTGCGCTAATGGAAGTCTAAATTTATCTTAGCTTGAGAGTAATTTTTCAAAAACGCATTATGAAATTTAATTTCCTTTTGAAAACTAATTTTATGGTAATTACAGTTTTCAAATAAGCCACAAGAATGGTAAGTAAAACAACATATTTTATGCTGGGATGTTATGAGAGTTGTTGATGTTAAAAACAAAACATAAAAGTGCGCAGATAATAGATCATAACTTTATGCAGAAATATGCCATATCTTTTAAGATTCCAGTGTTTTAAACTTCAATAGTGTGTAGCTGTGACAGTGCTTAATACAAGAGCTGCACACAAGCTCTATGAACAAAACATAATTGTCCTTGTACATACATATGTGTATACATACATATGCATTTATATGTATATGAATACACAGAGGTATCTCTCCACAAATGTGTCTTTACACACAAAGCTTTGCATTAAGAAAAGTGAAATTTTTAAAACATGTTGGTTTCAATTTTATTAAAATGCAAAAACTATTATAAAGTACTGTTCAATCATTCTTAAGATTACTACCAGTTTTACTGCCTAGATAGTTTTTTTCCCTTAAAATTTCTATGAAAACATGTAACTAGCGCTGGGTGACCATGTCAGGCATAATGGTGTGGCTTTAGTAGAGCTGACACAGCGAGCTGATCGAGACTGTTGCTGTGGATGTGGCAAACTCTGGGGCTGCTAAGAATTTGCAAGATTTAGCTTTATGGCACTTAACAATAGGCTTTACATAACCGGAAGTAACCTTCAAATGTAATAACTTTAAATTTTGAGAAAGTATACTGAGATCAACCACAGACTAGATTTTTTTTATCAGCTAAGCCTGTACTCCTGAGTAAGCAGGGCACGTTACTGAACACTCCTAAGTCAAAAATATACCATTTGGTTTAAAAAGGAAAGAGAAAATGCCTGTAGGATGGCGTCAAGTTTGCATATGCTGCTGTCTGCACAGTGAGGGAGCTCACATGCTATATATAGATTAGAAAAGATAAATGGGAGCTTTTATTCTGACGACAGTATACTTCTATGCAGGATATTTAGAGGAGAAAAATATGCATATCTTCCAGAGCTGTTAGAAGTGAATTAAAATCATTCTCTCTGAGGTTAATGTAGTTTGATTAATTATGTTGATTGATTTTATGAAGCATTCAAAGGAGAGGTTTGTCTGGTACTCTTCATATGATGATGCTTATCATCAGCATTATTTTTTGGCTTTTTAAGACAGTATCTCACTATGTCCTAACTTGAAGTTGGCCTCAAACTCGAGGTGGTCGTCCTGCTTCAGCCTCCTAAATCCTGAGATTACAGGCCTGTACCATCAGGCCAGGCATCTAGTGCTTTTTAAAGTTTGTTCTGTAGACTGCTCTTTGAAGATTGAGAGAGAAAAGGGAAAGGGAATGTCTGTTATTTATAAACTTGAAAAATATTATATTCAACAGACATCAAAAAAATCTTAATTCTTTCAGTACAGTAATAATAGCTATACTATTTAATAAGCACTGTCTGCAATCATCATACTTGGTAAATCGTTCATCAAAACAATCCTAGGTGGTAGCTGTGATCATAACTATATTGACTTAAATAGGTTAAGCAGTCTGTATGACCTTGTGTGGACATTAAGTTGTGAAGACGCTGTGTGACCTATAGCGGTCTAAAGCAGATGTTCAGGCTGTGAGCCCTGCGACGGTGCATCGTCTCCTCGACTCAGCCAGGCTGCACTGTCACCAATAGCAGAATGTACACAACATACTAACTCGGGCCATTCAGCTCACTGGAACTCAGGCTTCATCTCCCCCCAAATCAGAGAGGAAAATAAATGGAAAAAAACATGGAGGCAGGACATGGGGAAGTCCTTTATACAAAAACAAAATATTGTACTGAGTTGGGGATGGAATATTATGAGTTTGGATGGAAATTTAAGGCTACGCAAGTCCTTTCTTATTATTATTGTTAAAAATGTGTCAGTTAAATTATTTTTGCAGTTTTCCACATGTCTAAGTATTTGATCCCCAGCAACTTCCTGAAGATAAAATTTTAAAAGTTAAATATACAGAAATAAACCTAAAGATGTTTTCCTGCTTTTTTGTTGTTGTTGTGTATTTATTTGGTTTTGTTTTTTTCTGAATATCATGTAATGGCAGGAACACAGAGGGCTTGGAATAAACCCTAGCATGAGGTATGAAGACAATGAGGAAAGTGTTTTTCTTAATCTACTAAAAATGTGTTTTTAACCTTCTAAAAATTCCTACTCTTTTCTTTATCAAGGAGTTCATATATCCTGATGGGAGCACTAGGCTTGTAACACTTTATACCAGTTTTGCATAAACTAGAGCTGTTTCTCATGTGGATCTGAGACGAGCAAGGTTAAGTCCTGTTCAGTGTCAAAGACCTAATAAAAGGTCATACGCAGTTATGTTAGTGTCTAGTAGTAGCATAGTGCTATTCTTCTGCACATACATTTACTTAGCTTAGACTACAGGACTCATGGTGTCATTTAACAAGTGTCTGTTTGCTCTGTAGGATGCCACCTCCTCTCACCTTACGAGCAGTGGTGGTGAGTGGACGCCACAGGTCTCAGTCTTGGTCTGGAATGAGCAGCTCACTTTCAGCCACACATATGTCCTTCTGTTGAGAGCTGTCGAACTAAAACATCCACAGCCCTGACAAATGCAGCTTCAGGAAATACGCATTTCAACACAGTCCCAGGCATCTTTTCTGCTAGGTGTTAGCTGCTGGAGAACAAGTCCCATGTCAGAGCTCCCCTATGCCCTGGACGAAGGCTGTGATACCTTGGAGAGAGGCCAATCTGCACACTTACTGAGATGGAAATTAAATAGTGAAAGGGCTGGGAGAAGGGAGATACCCGGACACAAGAAACTGCCTTGTGTTCAGGTCTTGACCGAGAACATGGAAGAATAACAAGTGTATAGGGGGTCGTGGAACAAAACCCAAGTAGTAGGTACCAAATTAGGTGTAAAGATGGAAGCACATCATTTTCTTCTCTTTATGATGTTTTATGGTGATTTTTATCATCAAGCTAAATCTAACAGGGGAACATAGGACACTAATTAGTGTGTGCACAGGAGCTGGGCAGCCGTTTTAGGTATCTTAAAATTGTGCTGCTTAGCATTTAGAAAATGCACAGTGGTTTGTTACACAGCAAGAAATTCTAATTCACCAGGTTTGGAGTACGCTTAAAGAAACTAAAGAATAATAATGTAGAGAGTTTCTTGGGAAGACGTATGCACACAGACTTTGGGGCCACTCTGTTAGACCGCCCAGAACAGAAGGAAGCAAGGCTGTGGAACAGGAGAGGCTGAGTCATGAAATTCCAAGTTTGGTGTTTTAAACCTTGCAGTAAAAGTGAGTCAAGTGAAATGTATAATTTTTGAGGGTCTGCCCCGTAGCTCAGTTCTTTAAGAGGCTGCTTTAACAAAGCAGTCAGGCTCAGGTTGCTGTGGTTCGATCCTTACAACTCAAGCCAGTCAAACCCGCCCTGAAGGCATTTGGAGAAAAAAAAATCCTTCTGCCTGTTTTGGGGCCAGGGAGATGGCTCAGTGGAATAAGCGCTTAGCTGGCAAGCACAAGGACCTGAGTTCAATCCCGGTTCCAAAAAAAAAAAAAAAAAAAAAAAGAAAATGTATAATTTTTTTTTTCCTGTAGTACTCACCCTCCTCTCATCTAGAAAAAATGCTTAGTTAAACAGAGAGAAAAAGTAGACACTACATTTCTCAGTCTTCTTGGGATCTTGGTGAACTTTAGCCAGTAGAATATCAGAGGAAATGCCCTGATTCTGTGGGGTTGGTCCCCTTTCCATCGTGATAAGAAATATCTGGCATAATTAACTGAGAGAGATTTGTAGTCTGAGTCATGGCTTTAGAGATTGCTGGCCAGGACTGGGCAGATCTATAGGTTTAGTGGTCCTGGACTATGAAGGAAAGGATCACGTGTCAAAGAAGAACTGCGCACCTGTGACTAGGAAGCAAAGCAGACACTGAAAAACAGGCTCAGGTTGTTCCGTCCCCTTTGAGAACTTGCCCAGTGAGCACCGACACATCTTCCCTAACACCCTAAATCACAGGCATTGCCACTTCGCAATCCATCCCAGGGACCAAACTCTTAAGACACGGTCCTTTTTGGGACAATTCTCGAATTCAGAGCAACAGGACCAGAAGCTTTCTGCATTCACTTTTGCTTTCCTTCCACCTATGCTTACAGTTTGGACTGCAGAAGTTGCCAAATTAGGCAATTAATACAAGAAGGAACCCTGCAGGTGTCAGCACTCCCAGAGTGAGGACGATCCAAGGATTCCCGAGCACTTATCAGAGGAAATCTACCACACCAGCCATGGCCTAAATTCTGTGAGGGTTTAAACAAAATCAATTTATGGCTTTATATTGGCTTTCTTATCATTCTTCACATACAATTAGATACTACCCTACTGAAGATGAGCCCCTGAAAGCTCTTGAGCCATGGAAAGAAACCCTTCAGTCAGCATGTGTGGAAATTTCAAGCTAGCATCACTCCCGGCACCATCTTGATCATCCTCACCGGGCATCACAGAGGCAAGAGAGTGGTCTTCCTGAAGCAGTTGGCCAATGGCTTGCTACTTGTGACTAGGCCTCTGAGCCTTAATCGTGTTCTCCTATGAGAACACACCAGAAATTTGTCACTGCCACCTTTAAAAAAATTGGTATCAGCAAAATGAAAATCCCCAAACACCTCACTGATGCTTCCTTCAAGAAGCAGCAGGTGTGGAAACTCAGACACCAGGAGGGCAAGATCTTTGACACCGAGAAAGAGGGATACCAGATTTCAGAGCAGCGCAAGGTGGATCACAGAGCAGTGGACTCAGATTTCAACAAACTCAAAGCTGTTCCCCGGCTCCGGAACTACCTGTGATCTGTTTTTGCTCTGATAAATGGAATTTATTCTCATAAATTAGTGTTCTAAATTTCTTACAAAAAACCTAATTAAATAACTGATACATCTAAAAAAGATTAAAAATGTAATTTTTTGTAAAAAATAAAAGTGTGATAGCACAGGAGGCAAGAATAGGCTATAAAATGACGAACACCCATTTTCTTCATTGTGGTGGACTCATGTTATTTAAAACATTTAAAAGCAATGCTAATAATGCATAACAATTTTAAAGAATGCTTGTGCAAAGTTACAAAAGTGAAAGATTGAGACTGCTATAGATTTTACAAAAAAACACAGTAACAGCGCCATCTTGAATTGTTGTCAACTAATGACAATTTTGATTGAGGCAAATTAGCAAGACTAACGAATGTGCTTTGTTCATTTAAATAAAAATTAAAAATAACCCTGCAATTAAATATTAAACCTTAATTTATGTATCCCATGGGTCACTTTAGAAGACTAAGTGGAAGTTCATATCACATGTTCTAGAAGAATTATATTATAGATTTAGAACACATAAACAGAAATAGCCACTCCACATTCATGAGCAGTGAATTTTAATGTTCCATGTGTAGCTGCAATAGCACAGCCCTGACACTCTCCTAAACAGTCAGATCAGGAATTCAATGATGATGCTCCGTGTGCTTTATTAAAATTAAATCCTGCTAAGAATCTAAGATGCTGTTTTGCTACTTTGAATTTCAAATAAAACATTTTTCATTTTGAAAGTAGATTCTGGCTGTTTATTTGAACATCTTCTAATTTAATTTCTATTTTCTAATCAAATAAGGATGCCTAAAAATATAAAATGTATTACCTTTTGTAGTGTTTTTGAGGCACTAGCAATTTTTATGGATTATTTTAAAATAAAAAATACTTGTGCAGTTCAAAATATATACTTATCATAGTAAAAGCAAAAATGGAGAGAAATATATGAAAGTCATAGAAAATGCTGTAATACTAAATTCCTGACATAGTACCTTCAAATACTGTCTCTGTTCTCTCTAGCTTTCAACTATTTTGTTGTTAGATTCACAGCTGAAATCTACAAGAAATTTAGAGAAGATTTAATGTCAATTCTTCTCAAACTCTTCAATGAAATTGAAGGGTATACAATTCTCTTAAGTTCATTCCTGGAAGCATTATTTGTCCGATAACAAAAGCAGAGAAAGACCCAACCAAAAAAGAGAGCTACGGATCAACCTCCCTAAGAACGTACATGCAAATATCTTCAATCAAATGCTACCAAACAGAATGCAACAAATCATCAAGAAGATTATACATCATGACCATGTGGGATTCATCCCAAGAATTCAGGAATGGTGTAACATACACACATCTGTGAATGTAATATATCACATCGACAAAACCAAAGACAAAAATCACATGATTATCTTGTTGTAAGCAGCCGAGTTAGAAAGATTATAGGCAGTGAGACAGGGCCAGGCCCTCAAGGAGACAAGATGGAAGACAAGGTGATTTTGCAACTTGGAAGAGACAGACACCCCCATATGGGCCACGCCTCAAGACCAAGACAAAAAGAGGAAGCACAGCTACATACTTCCCTAGGGATGGGCATCAGGGATTGATATCCTAAATAGTATCAATCTACTTGAAAGAGCCTAAATGAGTCACTAGTCCATTCCCCAACAGGAAGAGACCCTGTCCTGTATTCATGCCTGCTTGCTACATGACTCGCGTTCCTATTTGATACTGGATTTAATCAATTTTACCTGAGCAATGGTGCTTGTAATTTCATTAGTTGACCATAGTTTGGTCCCACCTCATGCCCAACTAAGCAAGTTCTCATGTCTTCTCCACCACCTTAGACCCGCCTCACCACATGGTTTTCCTCTATAAAAGTCCCTGCAAAAGACAACTTCTTGGGGGAGAACTACCCTCTCGGGCCTCCCTCCTGTCCCTCTCTCAGACAGAAGCTTTCTTTCTCTCAGTAAATATATTCTGCTCATAACCTCTGTTTGTTCCTAAAATTCATTCTTCGGTTTTAGAGAACACGAACTCGTGCAGGTCAGGTCCAGAGATTGTTTTTCTCTATGTCATTGGAAGGTTCCCTATATTGTTTGGAGGTCACCCACCTGAAACCAGCTTTTCTCCCTGTATCAATCTCAATAGATGCAGAACAAGCCTTTGACAAGCCCAACACTTGATCATAATAAAAATCCTGCAGAAAATCAGAATAGATGGTCTTTACCTCAACCTGATAGAAGCCATCTATGACAAATCAAAGCAGCAACATATCAAATGGACAAAAACTGAAAGACTTCACTATCAAATCAGGAGTAAGACAAGGATGCCCACTGTCACCACTCTTGTTCAATATGTTTCTGGAAACATTAGCCAAGCTATGAGACAAGACAAAAATAAAAGGACTAATGATTAGAAAGGAAGTGAAATTATTAATTGCAGATGACATGATATTGTACATAGAAAAACCCAAAAATTCCACTAAGATACTTGTAGATTTAATAACCAAATATAGTAATTTAGCAGAATACAGTGTCAACACTCCAAAGTCAATAGCATTTTGTGCACAAACAACAAATACACCGAAAGAGAAATTATGGAAACCATGGCTTTCAGAATAACATCAGAAAAGTGAAATAATTAGGAATCAGTCTAACAAAGGAACTAAAAGATTTATACAATGAAAATTATAGTACTCTGAAAAAAGAAATTGAATAAAATTTCAAAAAATTGAAAGGTATTCTTCTCTCCTGGACAGGAACAGCCAACATTGTGCAAATAGCCTTACTTCCAAAATTGTTATAGAAATTCATTTCTATCCCACAGCAAATGCCATTAGCATATGTCACAGATCCAGCAGAAGCACTCCTAAGATTAATGGAGCCATTAGAGACTTAGAATAGCAAAAGGAATCCTGCACAAGAAAGAAAAGGCAGGAGGCATTGCAGTCTCTAATTTGAAATTATACTACAAAGCTACTGTGATAAAATCAGCATGGTGCCAGAAAAAAAAACGATCTGGGGATAAGTGGAACAGATTTGAAGATGCAGACACAAAAGACATCATATCTTTGACAAAGGGGCCACATACTTTCACTGGGAGAAAGCCTGTTTAATAAATGGTGCTGAAAAATGTGGCTTTTCACCCACCAAAGACTAAAATTAGACCTATGTCTATCACCATGCACTAAACTACTGTCAACATGGATGGAAGATTTAAATATAAAAACTGAAAAATTAAGTCCACGGGAAGCAAAAGTATGTAGAAATGTTGAAGACCTAGGTGTAGGTAGTTTATGAATAAAAACCAAACTGCATGGGGAATATTTCAAACAATCAACAACTGGGATCTTATATTTTTGAAAAGTTTCTGCACATCAAAAGAAATCACCAACAAATTAAAAGTAAAATCCAGGATTTGGGAAAAACTTTTAGCCAATTGTCCCTCAGCCAAAGAATTTCTATCTAGAACATAAAAAAATTTAAAAAAAAATAACCTCTAAATTCAAAGACCCAATGAAAAAGGGCAGCTGTGATGAATACGCTCTTGTCACATGAAGAAATATAAATAGCAAATAAACAGATAAAAAAATTTCATCATCATTAGTTAATCAAGAAATGTGGGGGCCAGGGAGATAGCTCAGTAGAATAAGTGCTTGCCTGACAAGCACAAGGTCCTGAGTTCAATTCCTGGTACCACCACCACCACCAAAAAAAAAAAAAAAAAAAAAAGGAAAAAGAAAGAAAAAAAGAAATGCAAATTAAAACAATACTGAAATTCCATTGCACCCAAGAAAGAATGGCTATCATCAAGAATTCAACCAACAACAAATCCTGGAGGGTTGTGGGGGAAAAAGGAAACCGTCTCCATTGATAGAGGTAGTGTAGACTGGTACAACCACTATTGAAATCAGTGTGGAGATTCCTCAGAAGCTAAGCTTGGAAGTCCCATTTAACTCAGCTATCCCCTACCTGATTATTTTTCCAGAAGAACTGAAAACATCATACCACAATGATATATGTACAACCGTGTTTAAACAGCACAATTTGTCATAGCTAAACTTTGGAAGCAACCAAAATCCTTATCAACTGAAGAATTGATAAAAAAGGTACGGTGGTTTTAGATGATGGAGTATTACTTAGCTATGAAAAACAGGTAAACTTAAGGATTTTTTAGGTAAATGGACGTAACTATAGGACGTAACTTTATTTTACTCTAAAGTGAAATAAATGAGACCTGCATGTGTAAGCATCATGTTGTCTCACTAGTATAAGAACCTCAAAGTAGGAATAAAATCTGAAAGGTGCAATATGTACCGTGAAAGGGAAAGAATCTGTTCAAAGGGAAGAACAACTGGGTTGAGGAAAAGGACAAGAAAAAGAAGGATTAAAGGGAAAAAGATATATTTATGTATATATACAGGATAGCTTGGATAATTGTACGGCTGATTTCCACTGATTTATGGAAAGGAGCCATTTAATGCTTTCTTTCTCTTCTTTTTATTTCCCTATAACTTTTAAAATCAATTTTGTATGGCTTTTTGGTCTTTTTTTGTTTGTTTCTTTTTTTCCACAATTTTATTGAGAAACAAATAACAGTGAGACAGTTTCAAACCAAATTGGTAGGACAGTTTCAATAATTAACACATTGCATACATTCTTCCTAGTGGTTAATTGCTGTACAAGATGCGGACATGATATCCTATTTACAACCACTATTGGAACAAATCCCTCTATTCATTAAGAGAATGTAACTATATATCTATCCTAACCATTTTGAATACACAGATACACAATGGACATTCATCTGTATCCCCTTTTTTGTTTAGTTCTGTTATTTGAATATTATAGTTGTGTTAACTCAGCAAAATATTCTAAAAGAGTTCAGTAGTCCATAATAGTATTGGGTCTTCCGCCTGACTGGCAGTGTCAGACGTTGTTGACCTGAGTCCCCTACAGCTCAACATCACACCATGGCTTTACTTCTTTTACTTCATTTCTATACTTTTCTGCTGGATGGTTAAGACCAAGGTAAAGCAGGACCTATGCAACAAGAGTTGTAGCTTTTGGGTCTGAGAAGGTCAGTGAAATCCCCTCAGGATTTATCCTGAGATCCTGTACCTCAGATTGTAGATCCTTCGTCAGTGTCAGCCATGTGGATGAGTCACGGCAATTTTATATACTAATGCTTGGTAATATACAAACAATTAATTTGAAGGCAACTTTACATAATATAGCAAGCTTTTTTGAATTCCTATTATTCTGTTTAGTGAAATTTTGTATTGCTTTTTTTTTACATTTTTAAATTATAAATAAATAAATAAAATTTCCCAATCAATTCTGGTTATTTTTTTTTATAAAGTTAATCTAAATTCTATGCTTCAAAAATGTTCTTCTGAGAAGGAAATTTTCTTTGATGGCTATAAAATTAAAAGGGATCATTGTAAACTTAATGAATATTCCTGGAAGCTCTAGGGAATGAAGTAGGATCAGAAATAACATATTTACTGGATTGTATCTTGTTACTATTCCCTGGCATCATGACTGTTCTAGAAAATTTTATGAAACTTATTAAAGGCTGCTGGAAATAAAAGTTTAAGTAATCAAGATTATCCAACAGAGTATTTATGTGCAAAAATCTACATAGCAGTAATGAATGATCAGAAATTTTAAAATATTATTTGTAGTTGAATCAACATTATGCATCTAAACAAAAAGATGTGCCAGATTTCTACACTGGAAAATGCAAAATAGTAGAAAAATTAAGGATGATGGAAGTAAATGGATATATTATACTCCTAGATAAGAAAACTCAATACTATAAAGAGAGATCTTAATTTTCTTGCACAGGGTATATAAATTCAATAATTCATAATCCCGGTAAATATCCTTTGTTTTTTGTGGAAATTGACAAATTGACCCTGAACTTTGAATAAAAATTAATAAAGCCTACAGAAGAACAAAGTTCCAGGATTCACACTACCTGGTTTTATGTTTCATTTTAAATGTATAGTAATCAGAATTATCATGTTGGAAGAAATAGGTCGATGAACAAGAAATATCGTCTGGAAGTGTTCGTACACACGTAAGGAGGTGGACGGAGGGGACGGAGTGCAGGGTGAGGGGCTCAAATCTCTGTGTTATGCGCGGGACCCAGCCCCCGTGACGAATGCAGTCTTTATGGGCTGTGAGCATGTACTAATAAACAATGGCTCAGTTTTCCAACATCTTCTAGGTTGTAAGGGATAGAAAACACAGTGGGAATTGGCTGTCTGGCTCAAATCAATAAATTTTGGGGGTGAACGTGTCACTGCGATTGTTCCACAGCGGTGGCGCCAGCTTCCGGGCATGGATCGCATCTTAACCACGCAGCATGGCTTCAGTGTTCAGCTCTCCTCACGTAGATGGCAACGGCCAGGAGAGTTACGAAGTTGTTCTTTCCTGTGGGTTTGGCCTTAGTTTCTGGAAGGTTTCCTCAGATACCCTCCGCAAGTGTTTCACACGTGCTCTGACGCAGTGACAGTCTTCCTTGTGAATCCCTGGTGCACATATGGCTGGGGCTGACGGGCACCTGCACAGGGTGTGCCTGGCCCTTTGTCCATCCAGGGCTGTGCTGGGGGTCTGGAAAAAAAGGTGCCCTGCAGGTGAGATGAGTTTGTGATGTGCGTGTGTTTTCTCCTTTACTTCCCAAACCATTATTGCTTTTGATTTTCCATATTGGATTTCCTGGTAAGTTTTCTGTCCTTTTTCTGATTTGTAGTGCTATTATTATGTCAGGTAATATTATCTTTTAGTTATTGCATACCAATAAGGTCCCCAATCTCCCAAATGAATGGATAGTGAAGACTTAAATAAAGGTGAGAAATAAAATTATTTCAGGGCTCCAGGAAAATATAAATGCTCTCACAGAATTCATAATTTTTTTGGGTTAAGACAACTTCTCTAGGAAGCCTGTACTTATTAGCTTTTCAAACAAAGTAGGGGGATACTGAAGAAAATGCAAGACTGGGCAGGACTATGGAATCCCTCTAAGGGCTCCTCCAAGTAATATATTATGTTCATTTAGGAGAACTGCGTTATCTCCAGGAAGGCCTTTACCCCAGGAGCGAAAACTCTGCAGCTGCAGTGTCCTTTTAGTTAATTGGCATTGAGGACAGATGTCCCAGCTGTGGCCTTATGTTGTCCTTTGAGGCCTCTCAAATTCACAGGCCAACACAGGCCTCAGCAGTGGCCACTGACTCACAGAGGTTGACCTGCTGTGGGTCCAGTGCCATCTCCAGACATAGGGCCTAGGCCTCGGGCAAACTCACAGGTAAACACAAGAAATGAATTGCTTAATCTAAGTCCTGCCCAGAGCCGCTTCATAATGGTCTACATCACTGCTGAAAATATGTTATGTATTAGAGCTTCATGTACACAATCCTCAGCTACTGCCTAAAGATAAGCACCCTTGGTAATAAATAAGGAGTCTTCTGTAGACTGTTCCAAGATATTATTGCAGTACATGATGATCATATTCAATGTAGGAGATTCATACATGTATGTGACGTGTTTTGATTCCTTTCTTTTGTTCCTTTACTCTCTCTTTTTATTTTCCAGCATTTGATTCATTCATTCATTTATAAAATCTTATAAAATTAATGGTCATATATACAGATCAAAAAACCTAACTAATAGGCCACAGAACATATAGAATATATAAGACAATAGTTATTAAACAAGGCACCCTTTTACATATAGTTCTGTGCTGAATTATAATACCTTTTAATTTCTTTCCCTTTTTTCTAGTCTCTATCATTTGTTTCACATTTTAGCCTACTCCAAGAATTTTCATAAAAATGTTTTTTAAATTTCAAATGCCTTTTGTTATATGTTCAAATAGTACGTAAAAAATTTAATGATGCTCTGAATTACATGGAAACATTTTCTTATATGTCCTCATTTTGTATTTTTGAAAGGCATTTAAATTTTATCATGGAGTGGTTATCTTCTGATAGAATTTTAGATTATATATTATTTGGAAAATTTTATTTATATAAGTAAGACTTGATTCTGTATCTTGGATTTTTATAGACTTTAATATTAAATATATAAAATCTGATATCAAAGCTCATAAAAGCATTTTGAAATATTAGTTTTCTATGAATTAGAATGCTGCAAAAGAACTGAATGTTCTCTTCTAAGATGGAATGATATGAATAACTCTTTAACTGTCTTCTGTGCTCACACTAAAAAAAGTCACCATGATTTATTGTTCTAATAACATTTTATTTCTTTAATTAATCACTTTCAATGCTTTTCATGTTAAAATATATTAAAATTATTATAGTATGAACTTTGAATTTTCCCATCAGTAAGCACATATGAATATATGAACTTGATAATGTATGCAAATAAGTTATAAAAAATTAACTGAAAAGCTACATAAAAGCTATTATTTTTCTTTTAATGAATAGAAAAATTATATAATTTGGCAAATATCCAGTTCCCAAGCTGTATGCATTTTTTTTTTTCAGAACCAGGGATTGAACTCAGGCCCTTGCGCTTGCCAGGGAAACACTTATTCCACTGAGCCATCTCCCTGGCCCCTATATGCATACATCTATTATGAATAAAATTGAAACAAGCCTAAAATTTTCCCCCAAATTACCATGAGAACTAAATGCTTTTTATGAAACAAAAAAGGTACAAAAGTTACCCAATACATAGGTTACTAGACAGATCAGATACTATACTTCGTATACAATTTTATATGTATCTGTTGTAGCTTGTTCAATAGTGTAATCCTATTAGATTATCTTCTTACTTTAATCATCTTAATATATAATTGTGTGCACTGAAGTCCCTTCTTAGGCATACTCATGAGGTTGGCATTGGAGATAAGACGTGCAAGTTATTTTTTAGCTTTCTCAAGCTTTTCCTACATTGGCAATATCTTTATGGATGATTCTAGAATGAACAAAGTCATCTGAACTTTTTTGGAAGTTGCTTTTGTGTTAGAATTGTGACAGATCAGCAGTGATGTTTTCTAGATTTAGGATCTGACACTGATAATCCAAGTATTTGAAATCAGCTTTGCCCACGTATCTTCTGATTGCAAAGTTGTTGCCCACGCTGAATCCTAAAATGCTGGTACCTGTGGCCAACAGATACGTATAAAAACCACTTTCAGGGTTGTTGCTAACCTACGTGTCTTTTCACTTGTAGAGTAGCAGGTACACTACATTAGGTTTTAAAATCAATTGAGGAGTCTAGGGTATTTCCCACTATGAATGTGTGTCATAATATTATACTCATAAAATAAAATAATTAAAATTACAGAAGTTTTTTGAAATTGTTTTTCCCTCTGGATATGTAGTGTTACTTTAAATAGCATAAACCCCCTTTAAATTACTAAAATTTGTAGAGCTCATTTAGCTGGATGAGCTACTGGACTATTAAGTATCATTAAGAAAATAAATTAGCACCGATATCGAGAGACAAATGTTTATAGTTTCGTAATGATAAATAGCTTTTAATAACAATGAAGGAATTAATTTTCAAAATACATAAAGATTTCCAAAATTAGAGTGCCCATTTCCCATTCGAGGTTGTGGGGGCACATGTGATTCCGTTTGCTGTATTTCTTTCATTTCTGAAGCTCCTGCACAGTTAATGCACTATTATTTTCTGACATTTGCGACTGTTCACTTCTTTGTCTGTTTACTTTTATCTCTTGGAACAAACATGCCAATCCTCCTTGCTGTGGCCTTGGTTCCCAAATCTCTTTATCTCCCCCTCAAAAAGATACTTTCCACTCAGTTCCCCTAGAATTCCAGGGTCTTCTTTGGTCAAAAGCAATAACAAAATTTCTCTTCTATATTTCTGCTAAATTCCATAGAGGGACCTGATCATTTAAGTACCCTCAAATGAGGTAATCATTGGATCTCATTAGGGCCAATTAATTTTTCTCTAAAAGAGCTTAAGAGGGGTCTTGAATAATCAGAGTCCAAGCTGTAGGTAAAGCCCTTCCTGTCTAGCCATAGTTCATATATATCAAAAGGTAAGGGTTTCATACATGGTTGGGCATATCTTTTACACACACACACACATTCCAATCATTTCAACATCTAAATCAATTGTTTGCATTCAAATATTTTTCACTGCAACTTTACGTCATAACTGAATGGAATGGCACTATGGATTTAGATATGCTTGTCCTGTTATTCTGCTCCTTATCTTCCATTAAGGCAATAGATTTATAACTAGTTAGAAAAGAAATAATTGAGTTAGATAATGAACTAGTAGAAGTTGTATATTTTCAGAATTTTCACTGAATAATTACTCTAGTGCAAGGGGCCCCTTTCTCAGTCAGGGCTGAAATGAACCCTGGACTCTGCTCTCTCAGTTTTTTGACCTCATTAAAACTCTATCTAAGGGCGGAATCCATTTTCGCAAATTTCCCAGAGGTACAAGAAGGTTACTACAGGAACTGAGTTTGAGAATTTACTCCATGTGATCATAGAGAAAAATGACACTAAAATATCCTAAGACTATAGCTTTACGATATATTTAATATAAACTGAGACTTATCCCTATGGAACATAACTTAAATTTATGCACTCAAGGACTGGTGATATAGCTCAGTGGACTAAGCATTTGCTTAAGTAAGCACAGGGGCCAGGGTTCAATCCCTGGCACCATACGCCATACCAGCCCCACCCCCAGGTTCACTGAGCTGGCATTGGAGCCTGGGCATGGTGGTGCATGCCTGTAATCCCAGAACTAGGGAGGCAGAAATCAGGAAGATCACTATGAGTCTGAGCTACATAGTAAGACCCTGCACACACACACACACACACACACACACACACGCACGCACGCACGCACGCACACATAAGAATCAACTAAATTTATGCACTCATATATCAATATTTTATACAGAGAGATGTTTTAAAAATGAATGGAGAGGATACCATATCTATTTCAAGTTCTAATCATTCATGGAATTTTCATACAAATTTTACAAATATAGTAATGGTACCTACCTGTACATCAAATAAGTAAATCAAACAAAAATGTGAAATGCCTATGAATTAAACATAAATAATTATTAGATTATAACATGAAACTCAGTTTTTGCTTCCTATTTAAAATATTGTTAATTTTTAACAATTGAATGTAATAAATGTTTTGCTAAAGAAGTACTTCCTTCAAATTATTTCTCTAACGTGGCATTTGTCAGCTACCTCCTGATACTCATCAAGTTAATGAAATAGTTCTAAGCACACTTTTAAGATTCTATTGACTTGCGTGTTACTTTTTTTTCATTCATCACTATATTCATTCCTTACTTCATTTCATATTTGCTTGCTGAATGCATATTTTGTCAGTCGAGTAAAAGTGGTACATACCTTTATCTTTATTATGAAATATAATGTGCTTTTGTTTTTGCTTGTTTGTTTTGTGTTTTGCCATTTTTACTTGGAAACAGTGTTGCACTAAGTTACTAAATCGGCCATGCCAACTGGTGATTTTCGGGTCTTAGCCCTGCACCCTCCATGTGGCTAAATAGGTATGCATCACTGGGGTTGGAGTGTGTGTGTGTGTGTGTGTGTGTGTGTGTGTGTGTGAATAGAATGATGTCATTCACTCTAAAGTCTCTGCCCTGGGCTATGTGTTTTCATTAGACAAAGGAGTTGTGAGTATAAAATGAAGATTCAGTTTACAGTATAAAAATGTAGATCTGTTAGAATGGAAGTGTCTTGCTAATTTGTGAATTTGTTCTGTAGTTATAAAATTTATAGTTGGAAAATGTTAATTTTGAACATATTTTACTGTTTTGGTTTTAGTTCTCTAATTTCCTCAGTGTTCAAAAATTTTGCTCTCCCTTTCCCCTGCCAGTTCTTTCAGCCTTGCAGAAGTGCTGTACAAGGGCCTATGTACAACCGTTAAAGTGTACAAATGAAGTGACTTTTATTTTCAAGAAAAAAAAAAAAAAGAACGAATGTGTCTTATCTCCAGTTCCCACAGACATAGTGTCAGGGAAGCCTGCGGTCCAGGTGCTGACCGGTGCAGTCCAGGTGCTGACCGGTGCGGTCCAGGTGCTGACCAGTGCGGTCCCCAGAGCGAACTGTTTCCTGGGCTATGATGGCCATCTGCTCACTGTGTCCTCACAGGTAGAGTGCAAGTGATCTTTCCTCGGCCTCTTCTCATGAGGTTTTGACTCAGCACCTCGGGACCACACAGCAGCTGTCCTTCCTCGGCCCCTCAGACTGGGGGATGAGGGTTTCTGTGTATAAATTCTGAGGGTGATGAGCATGCTGGCCCCAGCGCACGGCCTCTGGGCTGACTGGCCCCTCTTGAGCTCTGAGAGATGAGGCAGTGAAGAGGGCAGTGGACCTCTCCCTCCTGAAGTGCTTCTGGGCTTTCCCTCCTCGCTGGGCATCAGAATCAGGTTTGGTGGTGCCTCCCGCAGCGGCCGCCCTCTGGCTTCATGCTCTAGGAGTAGCACTTTCTTAAGCACCCAGGTTGCACTGCTGCTGAGCCGCACTATAGCCAAGCACAGCCTACACGAAGTCAAGAGGGCGGATCCTGGGACCCCACTAGGCGAGTTGCCTTTTGACAAATGAAAACTGTGCATCAGATTATGTTTGGTGTCATAAAATAGAAGTAAATGTTGTTGTGCTTCTGGGTTGGAATAAGCTGGTGTTTTGGTTTATTTTTTGCATAAAGAAAACTTATTTGTTTTCTTGCAGGACCCAAATAATTACTTATTCCTAAAACATAGAATTCTCAACAACTAACTGAACAAATTCCTTTGATAAATTAGGAACCATCACTAGCTTTCCTGTCGTAAGATAACTTGTCTTTCTATGATTAAGAACTTACTTTTATCCCAATAATGGACTTGAAAGGCATTCTCCCATGTGAAGAGAATCTTAGAAGAGTCCAGATATAAAGAACACATAGAGCAAAACATAAAATCAGATAAATTTGAACAATTATTGATAGAATCCTATATTAGGATAAAAAGGAACATATCACATTTTTGTTGAAGTACATATTCACAATAGAAGTTTTAAGAACGGTTATATTTGTACAGAATGACTGACTAGTTTACCACTTGTTTCCACGACCTTCTCCTACGGGCGACGTAATGCAAAGGAAGGCCTTTTAGTGGGATTGCTTAAAGCACTTTCTCATTTGGGGCACTTACTAAGCCATTCACATTTAGAGTTTCACCTTTTCAGTCTACAGCCTAGGGAAACACAAGTGGTACTGCTCATCTTACATAGTGAGTAGATAATTTTTAAAAAGTAAAATAGCCAGCTAGAATAAGCAGTAGGACTTCTACTGACAGTTCTCACATTGTGTTAGGGTTTGTGTTTAATTACCCCCGGGAGCCTCATGCAGTCGCTGGGGCAAGCTTCTAGTGTTCATGATTAATTCATGACCAAATTCTGGGATTATGGGGGTGAGTGCTACACTCATCCTGGGGCGGGTAGCTGAATACAGCATAAGGAAGAGAGAGAGAGAGGCTTGCTAGCTGCTGTCTCTGCTGTTCCTCCCTCTGCTCTTTGCTGTTTTCCACCACCATGAACTGCTGCCTTCTACCACGTGCTGCCCTGCCTTGGAGCCAGCCGAGTATGGAGTGAAACCTCCACAAATTCTGAGGTAAATCAACTTTCCCTTCCTTCATTTTGGATGTTGGATACTTTGTCCCAGCAATGAAAGAAAAGTGACTAAGACACAGTGTGTTTATAGAGTAACGCTGTTGCAAAAAGCATTTCTGACAATGGACCCCAGTTTGCTGTCCAGGGAGCACGGCGTGCCCTATGTTCCTGATTTTGAAGAGTACTCTCAGTTACTAATTGGCACAGTACTATTTACAACTTCTGAAGTCACTCTTATTGCATTTCTAAGTTTTTAAAATATATCCAATGTGGGAGCCAGGGAGATGGCTCAGTGGAATAAATGCTTCCCTGGCAAGCAGAAGGGCCTGAGTTCAATCCCTGGTTCCGAAAAAAAAAAAAAAAATATATATATATATATATAGCCAATGTGTACTTAAATTTGTGAAAAAGAGAACTTTTCCTGCGGTGAAAAGAGAACTTACTAAGAATCAAAATTTTCCTGGGTCCTAATCGTGTGACTATGGTTACAGCAGGAGTCTTTTGGGTCCTGATATCCCCAGCCCTCAGAGAATTTGGCTAGAGCAGGCAAACTTAAATGTTCATTTATTATTTTAGTTGCTGAAATGGCATGATGTTATGATAGATTATTTTTGAAATATACCTGTGGATGTTGTAAGTTTTGTGTACAGACGCTTAATGAAATCACAGAATATATTTTCGATATATCAGAATACATGATAGTTTTTGATATATAACCCATTGTCATATGCTATAGTCAGAAAGTTATAATATTTTATTATTTCTATTCTTTTGTATTTTAGGGAAGGGTCTACAGGGTGTTCAGGGTCTCACTACTAGATTGGACTCATAGTGATCCAGCTGTTTACAGCCTCCCAAGAGCTGGGATTATAGGAGTGTGCCACCACACCCAGTCTCAATTGCTGTCTCAGCATGCCCTGGGGGTGGGGCTGACAAGGCAGGCCTGGGGATCGAGCCCTCTGCCCCTGTGCCTGCTTGCAGGCACTTCAATCCACTGAGCTATTTGGCTGGCCCCACTATTTCTCAAATTTTACAGCATTACCAAATGAATATACACAGTGTATTCAAATATTTGAAGTATCATAGTATAAAATCAATATTATATTCTGAGATTTTTTCCACTAAATTTTACCTTTCTATGGATAAGTAATAATAGTATTTCAACAAAGATGTTAATGCAGCACATTGGCTAGCAAGTAAAATAAATGTTATTTTAATGTCATTTTAATATTTTGTGATATATAGCCAAATTGAATATGTATTTGGGTTAAGTTTTTAATAATTGCTTTTTCCTGCAGAGGATTTATCTAATGTTTTGAGATACATTTTTCCCTTTAATGTTTTAAAAATATTACTTCCAAATAACCTTGTCCAGGATACTTCTGAAAGATGTGTAAGACAAAATTTCTTATCTTTTTTTTTTTTTTTTTTCCAGAACTGGGGATCGAACTCAGGCCCTTGTGCTTGTCAGGGAAGTGCTTATTCCAGTGAGCCATCTCTCCAGCCTCCAAAATTTCTAATCTTAAGAAATCAAAGGATAAAAGACACTAGCTTAGATAATTATGTTGAAAAGCTAAACTCAATGTAGCCTTTAAGGGCAGAATGAAAATGAAAATTTACTAGTTTCTTTCTTTCTTTTTTTTTTTCCCCCTGTATTTTAGGGAAGGGTCTACAGGGTGTTCAGGGTCTTGCTACTAGATTGGACTCATAGTGATTCTCCTGTTTACAGCCTCCCATGTGCTGGGATTGCAGGCACACACCACCACACCCAATCTCAATTGCAGATTCAGTGCTCCCTGGGGGCAGGGCCAACACGACAGACCAGGGGATCAAACCCCCAGCGCGTGCACCTGCTTATAGATGCTTTAATCTGTGGGACTATTTGGTTGGAAATCTACTAGTTTTTACTGGTTTCTAGGACACAAGAGGAGAGCTATTCAGTACAGGATACAGAGCTTAAGGATGTAAATAGCTTTCTTGGGGCTTGTCTTTTTATGTTCTTGAGTTATTCATATTTGGACCTGACTTACTTCCCTATATAAGTGGTAAGATATAATCAGATCAAATCTTTTGTCTGATGTCTAGCAGACTGACAAATTTACACTGAGTAGAAGTCCAGTTCTCCTTGCTTCAGAAGGAGGAGTCAGTGGATATTTGGGGAGTGTTTCTAAAATGCTTTGAGAGCAGAGACAGAGAGCCTTTGTTTCAAGGCTGGCTTCTAAGCCCTCTTCAAAAGGAATTTGCATGGGAGAAATCTTGGAAGATGGTGAACAGAAAGGCCTAGCTGAGCAAAGGACACGCTTTACTGCAGCTGTCAGAAAGGTATCACCTCCCAACCCAGGCGGCAACCAGCGATTCTCACAAGCCTGACAAAACCCTCAGGCTCCTGAAACTCAGGGCTCTTCTCTACATCACATCTTTCTTTGCTTTCTGTGGCACAGTAGAAGTCCTACTTCTACAAATTATCACTCATCATGGAAATCCCAGCTTTTGCTATAGTTTACAAAACTGCCTTTACTACTCTGCATTCAAGTGACTCAACTGGCAAAAGCTAATCGATCGATCTGCTGTTTCTTCCCAATAAGCGTTTAATGAAAGACAGAAAGTGAAAGGAGCTATTACAGCATAGAACAGAAAGGGGTCATCACATGGTGATGTAACGGGCTACATTTGTGTAAAATGAAAACATATTTAGCAAAAAAGAGCTACCGCAAAAGTAGGAGATATTTGTGTTGGCAGGATCATAGGATGACACCAGCATTGGGCTGTCAGAGATTGGGAACAAGTTTAAGATGTGGCAAGTAATGAGGGTGCCTCGTTAAAAGGTATGCTACGGACCATAAGATAAAGCTGAGGGCACGCCATTCCCTGAGGGTAAATGGGGTGATTATCTGTCATAAATGTGACCCTTGCCATGATAGCCCGAAAGGTGTTGTAGAAGCAAATTCAAGCGATTTTCTAAGACGGGATTCTCAATTGAATGGGAGCTCCAATGTCGGTTTTTCATTTATTTGAAAATTCTAGACAGTGCTCCTTACTAGAACAACCTGAGCTAATCTCTTTCACATACAGTTTACCTCTGATTCCTTTCATTCCTGCTCACAAAGTTTTAAGCCCACCTTCCCTTCAGAAGAGAAGATTTCTAACAACACAAACAATACAAATGAATCTTAATGGATGTAAGTCTTTATTTGTATAAGCAAATTCTGAGAAAGACCAGAGCAACATAGAGACAAGAGTATTTTGCCTCAAAATCATCATAAAGACAAAGTTATTGAAGTGAAATAGACAGAACATAGAATCTGTCTCATTCTAGTTAATATACACAGAAACATTCACAATGATAAAGCAAATGTGGCAGTTTTGTGAAAAAGACAGTATAAAGAAGATAATTTTGTTGCTAGAAATAAACAAGCAGGAAGACATAATGAACTGAATGAGAGGAAGGAAGCTTGGAAAAAAGTGTTTCTCAGAATATTGTATTGGCCAAAGCGAAGTAGAAAGCAGGAGACTAGAGGATCAACACAGGTCGTCTTCAGGCAATGCAGGCGTTAAGAAGGAGGAGGAGGAGAGGGAAGTTTAAATGGACGGGAAACAACATTTAATAAGACTTGCCCCCTTATTGAGGAAGAGCAATAAAACCAATTTAATATGAAATCAAAACACTTCATTTAGACATTTATTTTCAAAATTTTAGAGCACAGCAACAAATGAAATGTTAAAGTTTACATAAAAAGAAAGAAATCACCTCTGGGGCATGAAGGATGCGATTATTCATAGCACACTATTAATGGCGCTGCAGAGTACAACGTTCCAAGTTCTGAAGGGGTAAGAAAGAAGGAGGACAGAGTCTTTTTCTGTCACTGAGCCATCCATTTAAAAGTAGCAAAAGATATGGCATTTTCAGAAATGTAAAATTTGTACAAAGAATTAATTCACAAATTCAGCACATAAGAGAATCTACAGATGTCAGTTGTAAAAGGACAGCAAAGCCTTGAAGGAGCAAGATGTGGAATCTAAGAAAAGCTGAACAGACTAAATGTGCAATGAGATCAGAGGCACGCCAACAGCTGCGCTGCCCTCCGCGACAACAGTGTCCCGAGGGAGCGAGTTAAGCAGAAGAGCAGCGGGCGGAGAGCGCCGGGAGCCAGGGCAGCCAGGCCTGGGGCCTCGAGGACCTCCGCGGTGTGTGAGAAAGGCCAAGCCGCATTTTCCGGCACAAAAATAAAATCCATTACAGAATACATAAAGATATAAAATTGAATGTTTACCACAATAAAGTTTTTTTTTTTTTGGTGTGTGTGCGTGTGTGTGTGTGTGTGTGTGTGTGTGCGTGTGTGTGTTACAGGGAACTGAACTCAGGACCCTGCACTTGCTAAGCAAGAGCTTATCTATTGAGCTATCTTCCCGGCCCAAATAAAGCACAATCTTAGTGAGGGCAGAAATAAAAATTTCTTACATTTGGAAAAAAATGTTACATCTAAAACCCTAAATAAAAAAAAATAAAAAAAGAAAAGAAAATCTTAAATATACCTTCTGTCAGTTACTAGTAATCTACACGTAGGAAGCAACAGAGCAACTCTAGACCATACTTCAGTCCTTGGCAGATCAGTGCTCCAGCTCCAGTTATAAACAAGGGAGAAGTCAGTCCCATATGCCTTCCCTGCAGGAGTCGTATCATGCTCCGGGAAAGGTGCACACATGTATGTCATTTTCAATTATTTTTTACATTTGAAAACACATTTTAGTATGTAGTTGAACATAGTAACAGTTACAGTATATGGGACAAAGTGTGTAACTTCCACAAAACTCAGGTTTAGCAACTGTTGTTCTCTATTTTGTTATGCAATTATATTTTTCATAGGAAAGTGATTTTTAATATTTTATTTATTACTATGTACTGTGTTACATTGAAATAAAAGTTTTAAGTCATAAAAAGTTCAATCACTTTTTGAAATTCCAATGAGTTGAATATAATCATTAAACGTGTCATTTAAAACATTCTAAATTAATTTCTCCATCATTTTCTTTCCTCCTGAGAATCTGTCCCATATTTTGACATCCCTTATAGACTTCTTTACTGTCACCTTTCTCTCTCTCTCTCTCTCTCTCTCTCTCTCTCTCTCTCTCTCTCTCT